>NC_041383.1:352951998-352984175 GCF_002162155.2 Triticum dicoccoides
CATAAACGACCCATTTCACCTAGGTTTGCTCATAAACGACTCATTTCACCTAACTTAGCTCATAAACGACCCATTTCACCTAGGTTTGCTCATAAACGACTCATTTCACCTAGGTTTGCTCATAAACGACCCATTTCACCTAGGTTTGCTCATAAACGACCCATTTCACCTAGGTTTGCTCATAAACGACCAATTTCACCTAACTTAGCTCCAAAATGATCCATTTCACCTAGGATAGCTCATAAACTACCCATTTCACCTAGGTTAGCTCATATACGATACATTTCACCTAAGTTAGCTAATATATGGCATATACTTCTTCTTCTAGTCTTCTTCTTCTATTCTTTTTCTTCTAGTCTTCTTTTTCTAACTTTCTTATTTGTCATTTTGCAGGTTTCATTCACTTCACGGAAGCCAGCTTCCTATGATGGATTGCTTGCTTTTTCCTGTTTTTTCCTTTGATGCACTTGTATTCTGCTGGCTTGCTATGAAGAAACTTTGCATATTGTAATATGTATGGATCGATGGAACTATGTGATGGATATATATGTGATGTGAAATTTTTGATGGATATATATGTGATGTGATGGAACTATGTGATGGATATTTATGTGATGGATATATATGTGTTGTGAATATAAGAAAAAGAGAAAAAAAAAGAGGCAGTGCAGGCTCTTTGCCGTCCGTGGCAGACGGCAAAGAGCCCTTTGCCGTCGGTGGCAGACGGCAAAGGGGGCACGTGGCGCCCACCTGTGCTTCCTGGGGTGGACCATTTGGCCAATTTGCCGACAGTGGCGAATGGCAAAGCCTGGCTGACGGCAAAGACTTCGCCTTTGCCGTCCGCCGGGCGGACGGCAAAAAAACGGGCGCTGAGGTATTGCTGATGTCACCTGGCGGACGGCAAAGAGGCGCACTAATTGCCGTCCGCTGGTGGACGGCAAAGGCCGCCGTTAGCCGCCTAACGGAGTGACAATGGCGGACGTGCCACATTTTGCCGTCCCCCCTCTTGCCGTCCGCCGCTGTAGGCAAAGGGCTCTTTGCTGTCCGCCTTGGAAAGAAGACGGCAAAGGACCTGTTTCCCGACCCTATCTTTGTCGTCTGTGTTTGCCGTTCGCGGCGGACGGCAAAGTGCTTTGCCGTCAGCCGTCCCTGCCTTTGCCGTCCGCCATGGCAGATGGAAAAGTACTGGATTCCTGTAGTGATAGCATGTGCAAAAAAGTAGAGAGGGTTACGAACAAAACTGGATGCACTTCGTGTACAAACTGGACAATCTCTTAGGAAGTATCAGGGTTTTGGACGAAAACTCATCTGTTACACCAGCTACTCAATATTTTAATAACTTAGTACAACCACGAAATTTTTTGCGTTCAGATGCACAATTCAAATCCACGTCATCAACTTTCAACACTTTCTGACATAATTTTCTATTTTCGATGCATTTACTGATTTGTTTTCAGAGCTAAATCACCGTGAAAGTGAAAAGCAGTACCAAATGAACTCTGAAAAGGTAGAAACTAGGCAATGTATCATCATTTCACCCGCATAGCATGTGCAAAAAGTAGTGAGGGTTACGGCAAAAACTGGATGCACTTTGTGTACAAACTGGACAATCTCTTAGGAAGTATCAGGGTTTCGGACGAAAACTCATCTGTTACAGCGGCTATTCAATATATTAAAAACTTAGTACAACTCCGGCCTTTTTTGTGTTCAAATGCACAATTTAAATTCACATCATCAACTTTCAACCCTTTCTGATATCATTTGCTATTTTTGATGCATTTACTGATTTGTTGTCAGAGAAAAATCATCGTGAAAGTGAAAAGCAGTACAAAATGAACTCTAAAAAGGTTGCAACTTGGCAAGGTATCATCATTTCACCCACATAGCATGTGAAAAAAAGTAGAGAGGGTTACGGCAAAAACTGGATGCACTTCGTGTACAAACTGGATAATCTCTTAGGAAGTATTAGGGTTTCGGACGAAAATTCATCTGTTACACCGGCTATTCAATGTTTTAATAACTTAGTACAACTCTGGACTTTTTTGCGTTCAGATGCACAATACAAATCCACGTCATCAACTTTCTACCCTTTCTGACATAAATTGCTATTTTCGATGCATTTGCTGATTTGTTTTCAGAGCTAAATCACCGTGAAAGTGAAAAGCAGTACAAAATGAACTCTGAAACGGTTGAAGCATGGCAAGGTATCATCATTTCACCCGCATAGCATGAGCAAAAAAGTAGAGAGGGTTACGAACAAAACTGGATGCACTTTGTGTACAAACTGGACAATCTCTTAGGAAGTATCAGGGTTTCGGATGAAAACTCATTTGTTACATCGGCTACTCAATATTTTAATAACTTGGTACAACTCCGGAATTGTTTGCGTTCAGATGCACAATTCAAATCCACGTCAACAACTTCCAACCCTTTTTGACATCATTTGCTATTTTTTATGCATTTACTGATTTGTTTTCAGAGCTAAATCACCGCGAAAGTGAAAAGCACTACAAAATGAACTCTGAAAAGGTTGAAACTTGTAAAGGTATCATCATTTCACCCGCATAGCATGTGCAAAAAAATAGAGAGGGTTACGGCAAAAACTGGATGAACTTCGTGTACAAATTGGACAATCTCTTAGGAAGTATCAGGGTTTCAGATGAAAACTCATCTGTTACAGCGGCTATTCAATATATTAAAAACTTAGTACAACTCCGGACTTTTTTGCATTCAAATGCACAATTCAAATTCACATCATCAACTTTCAACCCTTTCTGATATCATTTGCTATTTTTGATGCATTTACTGATTTGTTTCCAGAGAAAAATCACCGTGAAAGTGAAAAGAAGTGCAAAATGAACTCTAAAAAGGTTGAAACTTGGCAAGGTATCATCATTTCACCCGCATAGCATGTGAAAAAAAGTAGAGAGGGTTACGGCAAAAACTGGATGCACTTCATGAACAAACTGGACAATCTCTTAGGAAGTATCAGGGTTTCGGACAAAAACTCATCTATTACACCGGCTATTCTATATTTTAATAACTTAGTACAACTCCGGACTTTTTTTGTGTTCAGATGCACAATTCAAATCCACATCATCAACTTTCAACCCTTTCTGACATAATTTGCTATTTTCAATGCATTTGCTGATTTGTTTTCAGAGCTAAATCATCGTGAAAGTGAATAGCAGTACAAAATGAACTCTGAAAAGGTTGAAACTTGGCAAGGTATCATCATTTCACCAACATAGCATGTGCAAAAAAGTAGAGAGGGTAACGACAAAAACTGGATGCACTTCGTGTACAAACTGGACAATCTCTTAGGAAGTATCAGGGTTTCGGACAAAAACTGATCTGTTACACCGGCTATTCAATATTTTAATAACTTAGTACAGCTCCGGACTTTTTTGCGTTCAGATGCACAATTCAAATCCAGGTCATCAACTTTCTACCCTTTGTGACATAAATTGCTATTTTCGATGCATTTGCTGATTTGTTTTCAGAGCTAAATCACCGTGGAAGTGAAAAGCAGTACAAAATGAAATCTCAAAAGTTTGAAGCATGGCAAGGTATCATCATTTCACCCGCATAGCATGTGCAAAAAAGTGGAGAGGGTTACGAACAAAACTGGACGTACTTCCTGTACAAACTGGACAATCTCTTAGGAAGTATCAGGGTTTCGAACGAAAACTCATCTGTTACACCGACTACTCAATATTTTAATAACTTAGTACAACTCCGGACTTGTTTGCCTTCAGATGCACAATTCAAATACACGTTAACAACTTTCAATCCTTTCTGACATCATTTGCTATTTTTGATGGATTTACTGATTTGTTTTCGGAACTAAATCACCGTGAAAGTGAAAAGCACTACAAAATGAACTCTGAAAAGGTTGAAACTTGGCAAGGTATCATCATTTTACCCGCATAGCATGTGCAAAAAAATAGAGAGTGTTACGGCAAAAACTGGATGAACTTCGTGTACAAACTGGACAATCTCTTAGGAACTATCAAGGTTTCAGACGGAAACTCATCTGTTACACCGGCTATTCAATATATTGAAAACTTAGTACAACTCCAGACTTTTTTGCGTTCAAATGCACAATTCAAATTCACGTCATCAACTTTCAACCCTTTCTGATATCATTTGCTATTTTTGATGCATTTACTGATTTGTTTTCAGAGCAAAATCACCGTGAAAGTGAAAAGCAGTACAAAATGAACTCTAAAAAGGTTTAAACTTGGCAAGGTATCGTCATTTCACCCGCATAGCATGGGAAAAAAATTAGAGAGCATTACGGCAAAAAACTGGATGCACTTCGTGTACAAACTGGACAATCTCTTAGGAAGTATCAGGGTTTCAGACGAAAACTCATCTGTTACACCGGCTACTCAATATTTTAATAACTTAGTACAACTCCGGACTTGTTTGCATTCAGATGCACAATTCAAATCCACGTCAACAACTTTCAACCCTTTCGGACATCATTTGTTATTTTCGATGCATTTACTGATTTGTTTTCAGAGCTAAATCACCATGAAAGTGAAAAGCAGTACAAAATGAACTCTAAAAAGGTTGAAACTTGTCAAGGTATCATCATTTCACCCGCATAGCATGTGCAAAAAATAGAGATGGTTACGGCAAAAACTGGATGAACTTCGTGTACAGACCGGACAATCTCTTGGGAAGTATCACGGTTTTGGAGGAAAACTCATTTGTTACACCGGCTATTCAATATTTTAATAACTTAGTACAACTCTGGACTTTTTTGCGTTCAAATGCACAATTCAAATTCACGTCATCAGCTTTCAACCCTTTTTGACATCATTTGCTATTTTCGATGCATTTGCTGATTTGTTTTCAGAGCTAAATCACCGTGAAAGTGAAAAGCAGTACAAAATGAACTCTGAAAAGGTCGAAACTTGGCAAGGTATCATCATTTCACCAGCATAGCATGTGCAAAAAATTAGAGAGGGTTACGACAAAAACTGGATGCACTTCGTGTACAAACTGGACAATCTCTTAGGAAGTATCAGGGTTTCGGACGAAAACTAATCTGTTACATCGGCTATTCAATATTTTAATAACTTAGTACAACTCTGGACTTTTTTGCATTCAGATGCACAATTCAAATCCATGTCAACAACTTTCAACCCTTTCTGACATAATTTGCTATTTTCGATGCATTTGCTGATTTGTTTTCAGAGCTAAATCACCATGAAAGTGAAAAGCACTACAAAATGAACTCTGAAAGAGTTGAAACTTGGCAAGGTATCATCATTTCACCCGCATAGCATGTGCAAAAAAGTAGTGAGGGTTACGGCAAAAACTGGATGCACTTCGTGTACAAACTAGACAATCTCTTAGGAAGTATCAGGGTTTCGGACGAAAACTCATCTGTTACACCGGCTATTCAATATTTTAATGACTGAGTACAACTCTGGACTTTTTTTGCATTCAGATGCACAATTCAAATCCACGTCATCAACTTTCAAACCTTTCTGACATAAATTGCTATTTTCGATGCATTTGCTGATTTGTTTTCAGAGCTAAATCACCATGAAAGTGAAAAGCAATACAAAATGAACTCTGAAAAGGTTGAAACTTGGCAGGGTATCATCATTTCACTAGTATAGCATGTGCAAAAAAGTAGAAAGGGTTACAACAAAAACTAGATGCACTTCGTGTACAAACTGGACAATCTCTTAGGAAGTATCAGGGTTTCGGACGAAAACTCATCTGTTACACCGGCTATTCAATATTTTAATAACTTAGTACAACTCCGAAATTTTTTGCGTTCAGATGCACAATTCAAATCCACGTCATCAACTTTCTACCCTTTCTAACATAAATTGCTTTTTTCGATGCATTTGCTGATTTGTTTTCAGAGCTAAATCACCATGAAAGTGAAAAGCAGTACAAAATGAACTATGAAAAGGTTAAAGCATGGCAAGGTATCATCATTTCAACCGCATAGCATCTGCCAAAAAGTAGAGAGGGTTACGAACAAAACTGGATGCGCTTCGTGTACAAACTAGACAATCTCTTAGGAAGTATCAGGGTTTCGGACGAAAACTCATCTGTTACACCGGCTACTCAATATTTTAATAACTTAGTACAACTCCGGACTTGTTTGCGTTCAGATGCACAAATCAAATCCACGTCAACAACTTCCAACCCTTTCTAATATCATTTGCTATTTTTGATGCATTTACTGATTTGTTTTCAGAGCTAAAACACCGTGAAAGTGAAAAGCACTACAAAATGAACTCTGAAAAGGTTGAAACTTGGCAAGGTATCATCATTTCACCCGCATAGCATGTGCAAAAAAATAGAGAGGGTTACGGCAAAAACTGGATGAACTTCGTGTACAAATTGGACAATCTCTTAGGAAGTATCAGGGTTTCGGACGAAAACTCATCTGTTACACCGGCTATTCAATATATTAAAAACTTAGTACAACTCCGGACTTTTTTGCGTTCAAATGCACAATTAAAATTCATGTAATCAACTTTCAACCCTTTCTGATATCATTTGCTATTTTTGATGCATTTACTGATTTGTTTTCAAAGAAAAATCATCGTGAAAGTGAAAAGTAGTACAAAATGAACTCTAAAAAGGTTGAAACTTGGCAAGGTATCATCATTTCACCCACATAGCATGTGAAAAAAAGTAGAGAGGGTTACGGCAAAAACAGGATACACTTCGTATACAAACTGGACAATCTCTTAGGAAGTATCAGGGTTTCGGACGAAAACTCATCTGTTACACCGGCTATTCAATATTTAAATAACTTAGTACAACACCGGACTTTTTGCGTTCATATGCACAATTCAAATCCACGTCATCAACTTTCAACCCTTTCTAACATAATTTGCTATTTTCGATGCATTTGCTGATTTGTTTTCAGAGCTAAATCACCGTGAAAATGAAAAGCAGTACAAAATGAACTCTGAAAAGGTTGAAACTTGGCAGGGTATCATCATTTCACCAGCATAGCATGTGCAAAAAAGTAGAGAGGGTTACGACAAAAACTGGATGCACTTCGTGTACAAACTGGACAATCTCTTAGGAAGTATCAAGGTTTCGGACGAAAACTCATCTGTTACACTGGCTATTCAATATTTTGATAACTTAGTACAACTCCGGACTTTTTTTGCGTTCAGATGCACAATTCAAATCCACATCGTCAACTTTCAACCCTTTCTGACATAGTTTTCTATTTTCAATGCATTTGCTGATTTGTTTTCAGAGCTAAATCACCGTGAAAGTGAAAAGCAGTACAAAATGAACTCTGAAAAGGTAGAAACTTGGCAAGGTATCATCATTTCACCCGTATAGCATGTGCAAAAAGTAGTGAGGGTTACGGCAAAAACTGGATGCACTTCGTGTACAAACTTTACAATCTCTTAGGAACTATCAGGATTTCGGAAGAAAAACCATCTGTCACACCAGCTATTCAATATTTTAATAACTTAGTACAACTCCGGACTTTTTTTGCATTCAGATGCACAATTCAAATCCACGTCATCAACTTTCAACCCTTTCTGACATCATTTGCTTTTGTCGATGCATTTACTGATTTGTTTTTAGAGCTAAATCACCGTGAAAGTGAAAAGCAGTACAGAATGAACTCTAAAAAGGTTGAAACTTGGCAAGGTATCATGATTTCACGCGCATAGCATGTGCAAAAAATAGAGATGGTTACGGCAAAAACTAGATGAACTTCGTGTACAAACTGGACAATCTCTTGGGAAGTATCAGGGTTTTGGAGGAAAACTCATTTGTTACACCGGCTGTTCAATATTTTAATAACTTAGTACAACTCCGGAATTTTTTGCATTCAAATGCACAATTCAAATTCACGTCATCAACTTTCAACCCTTTTTGACATCATTTGCTATTTTTGATGCATTTGCTGATTTGTTTTCAGAGCTAAATCACCATGAAAGTGAAAAGCAGTACAAAATGAACTCTGAAAAGGTTGAAACTTATCAAGGTATCAGCATTTCACCAGCATAGCATGTGCAAAAAAGTAGAGAGGGTTACGACAAAAACTTGATGCACTTCGTGTACAAACTGGACAATTTCTTAGGAAGTATCAGGGTTTCGGACGAAAACTAATCTGTTACATCGGCTATTCAATATTTTCATAACTTCGTACAACTCTCGACTTTTTTGCGTTCAGATGCACAATTCAAATCCACATCAACAACTTTCAAACTTTCTGACATAATTTGCTATTTTCGATGCATTTGCTGATTTGTTTTCAGAGCTAAATCACCGTGAAAGTGAAAAGCACTACAAAATGAACTCTGAAAGAGTTGAAACTTGGCAAGGTATCATCATTTCACCCGCATAGCATGTGCAAAAAAGTAGCGAGGGTTACGGCAAAAACTGGATGCACTTCGTGTACAAACTAGACAATCTCTTAGGAAGTATCAGGGTTTCAGACGAAAACTCATCTGTTACACCGGCTATTTAATATTTTAATAACTTAGTACAACTCCGGACTTTTTTTGCGTTCAGATGCACAATTCAAATCCATGTCATCAACTTTCAACCCTTTCTGACATAAATTACTATTTTCGATGCATTTGCTGATTTGTTTTCAGAGCTAAATCACCGTGAAAGTGAAAAACAGTACAAAATGAACTCTGAAAAGGTTGAAACTTGGCAAGGTATCATCATTTCACCAGCATAGCATGTGCAAAAAAGTAGAGAGGGTTACGACAAAAACTGGATGCACTTCGTGTACAAACTGGACAATCTCTTAGGAAGTATCAGGGTTTCAGACGAAAACTAATCTGTTACATCGGCTATTCAATATTTTAATAACTTAGTACAACTCTGGACTTTTTTGCATTCAGATGCACAATTCAAATCCATGTCAACAACTTTCAACCCTTTCTGACATAATTTGCTATTTTCGATGCATTTGCTGATTTGTTTTCAGAGCTAAATCACCATGAAAGTGAAAAGCACTACAAAATGAACTCTGAAAGAGTTGAAACTTGGCAAGGTATCATCATTTCACCCGCATAGCATGTGCAAAAAAGTAGTGAGGGTTACGGCAAAAACTGGATGCACTTCGTGTACAAACTAGACAATCTCTTAGGAAGTATCAGGGTTTCGGACGAAAACTCATCTGTTACACCGGCTATTCAATATTTTAATGACTGAGTACAACTCTGGACTTTTTTTGCATTCAGATGCACAATTCAAATCCACGTCATCAACTTTCAAACCTTTCTGACATAAATTGCTATTTTCGATGCATTTGCTGATTTGTTTTCAGAGCTAAATCACCATGAAAGTGAAAAGCAATACAAAATGAACTCTGAAAAGGTTGAAACTTGGCAGGGTATCATCATTTCACTAGCATAGCATGTGCAAAAGAGTAGAGAGGGTTACAACAAAAACTAGATGCACTTCGTGTACAAACTGGACAATCTCTTAGGAAGTATCAGGGTTTCGGACGAAAACTCATCTGTTACACCGGCTATTCAATATTTTAATAACTTAGTACAACTCCGGAATTTTTTGCGTTCAGATGCACAATTCAAATCCACGTCATCAACTTTCTACCCTTTCTAACATAAATTGCTTTTTTCTATGCATTTGCTGATTTGTTTTCAGAGCTAAATCACCATGAAAGTGAAAAGCAGTACAAAATAAACTATGAAAAGGTTAAAGCATGGCAAGGTATCATCATTTCAACCGCATAGCATGTGCAAAAAAGTAGAGAGGGTTACGAACAAAACTGGATGCACTTCGTGTACAAACTGGACAATCTCTTAGGAAGTATCAGGGTTTCGGACGAAAACTCATCTGTTACACCGGCTACTCAATATTTTAATAACTTAGTACAACTCCGGACTTGTTTGCGTTCAGATGCACAAATCAAATCCACGTCAACAACTTTCAACCCTTTCTAACATCATTTGCTATTTTTGATGCATTTACTGATTTGTTTTCAGAGCTAAAACACCGTGAAAGTGAAAAGCACTACAAAATGAACTCTGAAAAGGTTGAAACTTGGCAAGGTATCATCATTTCACCCGCATAGCATGTGCAAAAAAATAGAGAGGGTTACCGCAAAAACTGGATGAACTTCGTGTACAAATTGGACAATCTCTTAGGAAGTATCAGGGTTTCGGACGAAAACTCATCTGTTACACCGGCTATTCAATATATTAAAACTTAGTACAACTCCGGACTTTTTTGCGTTCAAATGCACAATTAAAATTCATGTAATAAACTTTCAACCATTTCTGATATCATTTGCTATTTTTGATGCATTTACTGATTTGTTTTCAGAGAAAAATCATCGTGAAAGTGAAAAGTAGTACAAAATGAACTCTAAAAAGGTTGAAACTTGGCAAGGTATCATCATTTCACCCACATAGCATGTGAAAAAAAGTAGAGAGGGTTACGGCAAAAACTGGATGCACTTCGTATACAAACTGGACAATCTCTTAGGAAGTATCAGGGTTTCGGACGAAAACTCATCTGTTACACCGGCTATTCAATATTTTAATAACTTAGTACAACTCTGGACTTTTTGCGTTCATATGCACAATTCAAATCCACGTCATCAACTTTCAACCCTTTCTAACATAATTTGATATTTTCGATGCATTTGCTGATTTGTTTTCAGAGCTAAATCACCATGAAAATGAAAAGCAGTACAAAATGAACTCTGAAAAGGTTGAAACTTGGCAGGGTATCATCATTTCACCAGCATAGCATGTGCAAAAAAGTAGAGAGGGTTACGACAAAAACTGGATGCACTTCGTGTACAAACTGGACAATCTCTTAGGAAGTATCAAGGTTTCGGACGAAAACTCATCTGTTACACTGGCTATTCAATATTTTGATAACTTAGTACAACTCCGGACTTTTTTTGCGTTCAGATGCACAATTCAAATCCACATCGTCAACTTTCAACCCTTTCTGACATAGTTTTCTATTTTCAATGCATTTGCTGATTTGTTTTCAGAGCTAAGTCACCGTGAAAGTGAAAAGCAGTACAAAATGAACTCTGAAAAGGTAGAAACTTGGCAAGGTATCATCATTTCACCCGTATAGCATGTGCAAAAAGTAGTGAGGGTTACGGCAAAAACTGGATGCACTTCGTGTACAAACTTTACAATCTCTTAGGAAGTATCAGGATTTCGGAAGAAAAACCATCTGTTACACCAGCTATTCAATATTTTAATAACTTAGTACAACTCCGGACTTGTTTTGCATTCAGATGCACAATTCAAATCCACGTCATCAACTTTCAACCCTTTCTGACATCATTTGCTTTTGTCGATGCATTTACTGATTTGTTTTTAGAGCTAAATCACCGTGAAAGTGAAAAGCAGTACAGAATGAACTCTAAAAAGGTTGAAACTTGGCAAGGTATCATGATTTCACGTGCATAGCATATGCAAAAAATAGAGATGGTTACGGCAAAAACTGGATGAACTTCGTGTACAAACTGGACAATCTCTTGGGAAGTATCAGCGTTTTGGAGGAAAACTCATTTGTTACACCGGCTATTCAATATTTTAATAACTTAGTACAACTCCGGAATTTTTTGCATTCAAAAGCACAATTCAAATTCACGTCATCAACTTTCAACCCTTTTTGACATCATTTGCTATTTTCGATGCATTTGCTGATTGGTTTTCAGAGCTAAATCACCATGAAAGTGAAAAGCAGTACAAAATGAACTCTGAAAAGGTTGAAACTTGGCAAGGTATCATCATTTCACCAGCATAGCATGTGCAAAAAAGTAGAGAGGGTTACGACAAAAACTGGATGCACTTCGTGTACAAACTGGACAATTTCTTAGGAAGTATCAGGGTTTCGGACGAAAACTAATCTGTTATATCGGCTATTCAATATTTTCATAACTTCGTACAACTCTCGACTTTTTTGCGTTCAGATGCACAATTCAAATCCACATCAACAACTTTCAAACCTTTCTGACATAATTTGCTATTTTCGATGCATTTGCTGATTTGTTTTCAGAGCTAAATCACCGTGAAAGTGAAAAGCACTACAAAATGAACTCTGAAAGAGTTGAAACTTGGCAAGGTATCATCATTTCACCCCGCATAGCATGTGCAAAAAAGTAGTGAGGGTTACGGCAAAAACTGGATGCACTTCGTGTACAAACTAGACAATCTCTTAGGAAGTATCAGGGTTTCAGACGAAAACTCATCTGTTACACCGACTATTTAATATTTTAATAACTTAGTACAACTCCGGACTTTTTTTGCGTTCAGATGCACAATTCAAATCCATGTCATCAACTTTCAACCCTTTCTGACATAAATTACTATTTTCGATGCATTTGCTGATTTGTTTTCAGAGCTAAATCACCGTGAAAGTGAAAAACAGTACAAAATGAACTCTGAAAAGGTTGAAACTTGGCAAGGTATCATCATTTCACCAGCATAGCATGTGCAAAAAAGTAGAGAGGGTTACGACAAAAACTGGATGCACTTCGTGTACAAACTGGACAATCTCTTAGGAAGTATCAGGGTTTCGGACGAAAACTAATCTGTTACACCGGCTATTCAATATTTTAATAACTTAGTACAACTCTGGACTTTTCTGCGTTCAGATGCACAATTCAAATCCACGTCATCAACTTTCTACCCTTTCTGACATAAATTGCTATTTTCGATGCATTTGCTGATTTGTTTTCAGAGCTAAATCACCATGAAAGTGAAAAGCAGTACAAAATGAACTCTGAAAAGGTTGAAGCGTGGCAAGGTATCATCATTTCACCCGCATAGCATGTGCAAAAAAGTAGAGAGGGTTACGAACAAAACTAGATGCACTTCGTGTAAAACTGGACAATCTCTTAGGAAGTGTCAGGGTTTCGGACGAAAACTCATCTGTTACACCGGGTACTCAATATTTTAATAACTTAGTACAACTCCGGACTTGTTTGCGTTCAGATGCACAATTCAAATCCACGTCAACAACTTTCAACCCTTTCTGACATCATTTGCTATTTTTGATGCATTTACTGATTTGTTTTCAAAGCTAAATCACCGTGAAAGTGAAAAGCACTACAAAATGAACTCTGAAAAGGTTGAAACTTGGCAAGGTATCATCATTTCACCCGCATAGCATGTGCAAAAAAATAGAGAGGGTTACGGCAAAAACTGGATGAACTTCGTGTACAAACTGGACAATCTCTTAGGAAGTATGAGGGTTTCAGACGAAAACTCATCTGTTACACCGGCTATTCAATATATTAAAAACTTAGTACAACTCCGGACGTTTTTGCGTTCAAATGCACAATTCAAATTCACGTCATCAACTTTCAACCCTTTCTGATATCATTTGCTATTTTTGATGCATTTACTGATTTGTTTTAAAAGAAAAATCACCGTGAAAGTGAAAAGAAGTACAAAATGAACTCTAAAAAGGTTGAAACTTGGCAAGGTATCATCATTTCACCCGCATAGCATGTGCAAAAAGTATTGAGGGTTACGGCAGAAACTGGATGCACTTCGTGTACAAACTAGACAATCTCTTAGGAAGTATCAGGGTTTCCGAAGAAAACTCATCTGTTACACTTGCTATTCAATATTTTAATAACTTAGTACAACTCCGGACTTTTTTTGCATTCAGCTGCACAATTCAAATCCACATCATCAACTTTCAACCCTTTCTGACATAGTTTTCTATTTTCAATGCATTTGCTGATTTGTTTTCAGAGCTAAATCACCGTGAAAGTGAAAAGCAGTACAAAATGAACTCTGAAAAGGTAGAAACTTGGCAAGGTATCATCATTTCACCCGCATAGCATGTGCAAAAAGTAGTGAGGGTTACGGCAAAAACTGGATGCACTTCGTGTACAAACTGGACAATCTCTTAGAAATTATCAGGGTTTCGGAAAAAAACTCATCTGTTACACCAGCTATTCAATATTTTAATAACTTAGTTCAACTCTGGACTTTTTTTGCATCCAGATGCACAATTCAAATCCACGTCATCAACTTTCAACCCTTTCTGACATCATTTGCTATTGTCGATGCATTTACTGATTTGTTTTCATAGCTAAATCACCGTGAAAGTGAAAAGCAGTACAAAATGAACTCTAAAAAGGTTGAAACTTGGCAAGGTATCATTATTTCACCCGCATAGCATGTGCAAAAAAGTAGAGAGGGTTACGGCAAAAACTGGATGTACTTCGTGTACAAACTGAACAATCTCTTAGGAAGTATCAGGGTTTTGGATGAAAACTCAACTGTTACCCCGGCTGTTGAATATTTTAATAACTTAGTACAACTCTGGACTTTTTGCGTTCATATGCACAATTCAAAGTCACGTACTTTCAACCCTTTCTGACATCATTTGCTATTTTTGATGCATTTACTGATTTGTTTTCAGAGCTAAATCACCGTGAAAGTGAAAAGCAGTACAAAATGAACTCTAAAAAGGTTGAAAATTGGCAAGGTATCATCGTTTCACCTGCATAGCATGTGCAAAAAAGTAGAGAGGGTTACGGCAAAAACTGGATGCACTTCGTGTACAAACTGGACAATCTCGTAGGAAGTATCAGGGTTTTGGACGAAAACTCATCTGTTACACCGGCTATTCAATATTTTGATAACTTAGTACAACTCTGGACTTTTTTGCCTTCAGATGCACAATTCAAATCCATGTCATCAACTTTCAACCGTTTCTGACATCATTAGCTATTTTTGATGCATTTACTGATTTGTTTTCAGAGCTAAATCACCGTGAAAGTGAAAAGCAGAACAAAATGAACTCTGAAAAGGTTGAAACTTGGCAAGGTATCATCATTTCACCCGCATAGCATGTGCAAAAAGTAGTGAGGGTTACGGCAAAAACTGGATGCACTTCGTATACAAACTGAACAATCTCTTAGGAAGTATCAGTGTTTCAGACGAAAACTCATCTGTTACACCGTCTATTCAATATTTTAATAACGTAGTACAACTCCGGACTTTTTTTGCGTTCAGATGCACAATTCAAATCCACGTCATCAACTTTCAACCCTTTCTGACATAATTTGCTATTTTCGTTGCATTTACTGATTTGTTTTCAGAGCTAAATCACCGTGAAAGTGAAAAGCAGTACAAAATGAACTCTAAAAAAGGTTAAAACCTGGCAAGGTATCATCATTTCACCCGCATAGCATGTGCGAAAAAAGTAGAGAGGGTTACGGCAAAAACTGGATGCACTTCATGTACAAACTGGACAATCTCTTAGGAAGTATCAGGGTTTCGAACAAAAACTCATCTGTTACACCGGCTATTCAATATTTTAATAACTTAGTACAACCCCGGACTTTTTGCGTTCAGATGCACAATTGAAATCCATGTCATCAACTTTCAACCCTTTCTGACATAATTTTGAATTTTCGATGCATTTACTGATTTGTTTTCAGAGCTAAATCACCGTGAAAATGAAAAGCAGTACAAAATGAACTCTGAAAAGGTAGAAACTTGGCAAGGTATCATCATTTCACCCGCATACCATGTGCAAAAAGTAGTGAGGGTTACGGCAAAAACTGGATGCACTTCGTGTACAAACTAGACAATCTCTTAGGAAGTATCAGGGTTTCGGAAGAATACTCATCTGTTACACCAGCTATTCAATATTTTAATAACTTAGTACTACTCCAGATTTTTTTGCATTCAGATGCACAATTCTAATCCACGTCATCAACTTTCAACCCTTTCTGACATCATTTGCTATTGTCGATGCATTTACTGATTTGTTTTCAGAGCTAAATTACCGTGAAAGTGAAAAGCAGTTCAAAATGAACTCTAAAAAGGTTGAAACTTGGCAAGGTATCATTATTTCACCCGCATAGCATGTGCAAAAAAGTAGAGAGGGTTACGGCAAAAACTGGATGTACTTCGTGTACAAACTGGACAATCTCTTAGGAAGTATTAGGGTTTTGGACGAAAACTCAACTGTTACACTGGCTATTCAATATTTTAATAACTTAGTACAACTCCGGACTTTTTGCGTTCATATGCACAATTCCAATTCACGTACTTGCAACCCTTTCTGACATCATTTGCTATTTTTGATGCATTTACTGATTTTTTTCAGAGCTAAATCACCGTGAAAGTGAAAAGTAGTACAAAATGAACACTAAAAAGGTTCAAACTTGGCAAGGTATTATCATTTCACCTGCATAGCATGTGCAAAAAAGTAGAGAGGGTTACGGCAAAAACTGGAAGCACTTTGTGTACAAACTGGACAATCTCTTAAGAAGTATCAAGGTTTTGGACGAAAACTCATCTGTTACACCGGCTATTCAATATTTTGATAACTTAGTACAACTCTGGACTTTTTTGCCTTCAGATGCACAATTCAAATCCATGTCATCAACTTTCAACTGTTTCTGACATCATTTGCTATTTTCGATGCATTTACTGATTTTTTTTCAGAGCTAAATCACCATGAAAGTGAAAAGCAGAACAAAATGAACTCTGAAAAGGTTGAAACTTGGCAAGGTATCATCATTTCACCCGCATAGCATGTGCAAAAAGTAGTGAGGGTTACGGCAAAAACTGGATGCACTTCGTGTACAAACTGAACAATCTCTTAGGAAGTATCAGTGTTTCGGACGAAAACTCATCTATTACACCGGCTATTCAATATTTTAATAACGTAGTACAACTCCGGACTTTTTTCCGTTCAGATGCACAATTCAAATCCACGTCATCAACTTTCAACACTTTCTGACATAATTTGCTATTTTCGATGCATTTACTGATTTGTTTTCAGAGCTAAACTACCGTGAAAGTGAAAAGTAGTACAAAATGAACTCTGAAAAAGGTTAAAACCTGGCAAGGTATCATCATTTCACCCGCATAGCATGTGCAAAAAAAGTAAAGAGGGTTACGGCAAAAACTGGATGCACTTCATGTACAAACTGGACAATCTCTTAGGAAGTATCAGAGTTTCATACAAAAACTCATCTGTTACACCGGATATTTAATATTTTAATAACTTAGTACAACCACGAAATTTTTTGCGTTCAGATGCACAATTCAAATCCACGTCATCAACTTTCAACACTTTCAGACATAATTTTCTATTTTCGATGCATTTACTGATTTGTTTTCAGAGCTAAATCACCGTGAAAGTGAAAAGCAGTACCAAATGAACTCTGAAAAGGTAGAAACTAGGCAAGGTATCATCATTTCACCCGCATAGCATGTGC
Organism: Triticum dicoccoides; assembly: GCF_002162155.2. Classification (NCBI taxonomy): domain Eukaryota; kingdom Viridiplantae; phylum Streptophyta; class Magnoliopsida; order Poales; family Poaceae; genus Triticum; species Triticum dicoccoides. Next base: position 352,969,226 of record NC_041383.1, read on the forward strand.
AAAAAGTAGTGAGGGTTACGGCAAAAACTGGATGCACTTCGTGTACAAACTGGACAATCTCTTAGGAAGTATCAGGGTTTCGGAAAAAACTCATCTGTTACACCAGCTATTCAATATTTTAATAACTTAGTACAACTCTGGACTTTTTTTGCATTCAGATGCACAATTCAAATCCACGTCATCAACTTTCAACCCTTTCTAACATCATTTGCTATTTCCGATGCATTTACTAATTTGTTTTCAGAGCTAAATCACCGTGAAAGTGAAAAGCAGTACAAAATGAACTCTAAAAAGGTTAAAACTTGGCAGGGTATCATCATTTCACCCGCATAGCATGTGCAAAAAAGTAGAGAGGGTTACGGCAAAAACTGGATGTACTTTGTGTACAAGCTGGACAATCTCTTAGGAAGTATCAGGGTTTTGGACGAACACTCATCTGTTACAACGGCTATTCAATATTTTAATAACTTAGTACAACTCCGGACTTTTTTCTTTCAGATGCACAATTCAAATTCACGTCATCAACTTTCAACCCTTTCTGACAACATTTGCTATTTTTGATGCATTTACTGATTTGTTTTCAGAGCTAAATCACCGTGAAAGTGAAAAACTGTACAAAATGAACTCTGAAAAATGTTAAAACTTGGCAAGGTATCATCATTTCACCCGAATAGCATGTGCAAAAAAAGTAGAGAGGGTTACGGCAAAAACTGGATGCACTTCATGTACAAACTGGACAATCTCTTAGGAAGTATCAGGGTTTCGGACAAAAACTCATCTTTTACACCGGCTATTCAGTATTTAAATAACTTAGTACAATTTTGTACTTTTTTGCGTTCAGATGCACAATTCAAATCCACGTCATCAACTTCCAACCCTTTATGACATAATTTTCTATTTTCGATTATTTACTGATTTGTTTTTAGAGCTAAATCACCGTGAAAGTGAAAAGCACTACAAAATTAACTCTAAAAAGGTTGAAACTTGGCAAGGTATCATCAGTTTACCCGCATAGCATGTGCTAAAAAGTAGAGAGGGTACAGCAAAAACTGGATGCACTTCGTGTACAAACTGGACAATCTCTTAGGAAGTATCAGGGTTTCGGACGAAAACTCATCTGTTACAACGGCTATTCAATATTTTAAAATTTTAGTACAACTCCGGACTTTTTTGCATTCATATGCACAATTCAAATCCGCGTCATCAACTTTCAACCCTTTCTGACATAATTTCCTATTTTCAATGCATTTGATGATTTGTTTTTAGTGCTAAATCACCATGAAAGTGAAAAGCTGTACAAAATGAACTCTCAAAAGGTTGAAACTTGGCAAGGTATCATCATTTCACCCGCATAGCATGTGCAAAAAAGTAGAGAGGGTTACAACAAAAACTGGATGCACTTCGTGTACAAACTGGACAATCTCTCAGGAAGTATCAAGGTTTCGGACGAAAACTCATCTGTTACACCGCCTATTCTATATTTTAATAACTTAGTACAACTCTAGACTTGTTTGCGTTCAGATGCACAATTCAAATCCACGTCATCAACTTTCAACCCTTTCTGACATAATTTGCTATTTTCGATGCATTTGCTGATTTGTTTTCAGAGCTAAATCACCGTGAAAGTGAAAAGCAGTACAAAATGAACTCTGAAAAGGGTGAAACTTGGCAAGGTATCATCATTTCACCAGCATAGCATGTGCAAAAAAGTAGAGAGGGTTACGACAAAAACTGGATGCACTTCATGTACAAACTGGACAATCTCTTAGGAAGTATCAGGTTTTCAGACGAAAACTCATCTGTTACACCGGCTATCTAATATTTTAATAACTTAGTACAACTCCGGACTTTTTTTGCGTTCAGATGCACAATTCAAATCCACGTCATCAACTTTCAACTGTTTCTGACATAATTTGCTATTTTCGATGCATTTACCGATTTGTTTTCAGAGTTAAATCACCGTGAAGGTGAAAAGCAGTACAAAATGCACTCTGAAAAGGTTAAAACTTGGCAAGGTATCATCATTTCACCCGCATAGCATGTGCAAAAAATTAGACAGGGTTACGACAAAAACTGGATGCACTTCGTGTACAAACTGGACAATCTCTTAGGAAGTATCTGGGTTTCGAACGAAAACTCATCGGTTACACCGGTTATTCAATATTTTAATAACTTAGTACAACTCTGGACTTTTTTTGCGTTCAGATGAACAATTCAAATCCACGTCATCAACTTTCAATCCTTTCTGACATAATTTGCTATTTTCTATGCATTTGCTGATTTGTTTTAAGAGCTAAATCGCCGTGAAAGTGAAAAGCAGTACAAACTGAACTCCGAAAAGGTTGAAACTTGGCAAGGTATCATCATTTCACCAGCATAGCATGTGCAAAAAAGTAGAGAGGGTTACGAAAAAAGCTAGATGCACTTCATGTACAAACTGGACAATCTCTTAGGAAGTATCAGGGTTTCGGACGAAAACTCATCTATTACACCGGCTATTCAATATTTTAATAACTTAGTACAACTCCGAATTTTTTTGCGTTCAGATGCAGAATTCAAATCCACGTCATCAACTTCCAACCCTTTCTGACATAATTTGCTATTTTCGATGCATTTACTGATTTGTTTTCAGAGCTAAATCATCGTGAAAGTGAAAAGCAGTACAAAATGAACTCTGAAAAGGTTGAAACTTGGCAAGGTATCATCATTTCACCCGCATAGCATGTGCCAAAAAGTAGAGAGGGTTACGGCAAAAACTGGATGCACTTCGTGTACAAACTGGACAATCTCTTAGGAAGTATCAGGGTTTTGGACGAAAACTCATCTGTTACACCGGCTATTCAATATTTTAATAACTTAGTACAACTCCGGAATTTTTGCGTTCAGATGCACAATTCAAATTCACGGCATCAACTTTCAACCCTTTCTGACATCATTTGCTATTTTTGATGCATTTACTGATTTGTTTTCAGAGCTAAATTGCCGTGAAAGTGAAAAGCAGTACAAAATGAACTCTGAAAAGGTTGAAACTTGGCAAGGTATCATCATTTCACCAGCATAGCATGTGCAAAAAAGTAGAGAGGGTTACGACAAAAACTGGATGCACTTTGTGTACAAACTGGACAGTCTCTTAGGAAGTATCAGGGTTTCGGACAAAAACACATCTGTTACACTGGGTCTTCAATAGTTTAATATCTTAGTACAACTCCGGACTTTTTTTTGTGTTCAGATGCACAATTCAAATCCACGTCATCAACTTTCAACCCTTTCTGACATAATTTGCTATTTTCAATGCATTTACTCATTTGTTTTCAGAGCTAAATCACCGTGAAAGTGAAAAGCACTACGAAATGAACTCTGAAAAGTTTTAAACTTGGCAAGGTATCATCATTTCACCAGCATAGCATGTGCAAAAAAGTAGAGAGGGTTACGACAAAAACTAGATGCACTTCGTGTACAAACTGGACAATTCTTAGGAAGTATCAGGGTTTGAGACGAAAACTCATCTATTACACCGGCTATTCAATATTTTAATAACTTAGTACAACTCCGGACTTTTTTTGCATTCAGATGCACAATTCAAATCAACGTCATAAACTTTCAACCCTTTCTGACACCATTTGCTATTTTCTATGCATTTACTGATTTGTTTTCAGACGTAAATCACTGTGAAAGTGAAAAGCAGTACAAAATGAATTCTAAAAAGGTTGAAACTTGGCAAGGTATCATATTTTCACCCGCATAGCATGTGCAAAAAAGTAGAGAGGGTTATGGCAAAAACTGGATGCACTTTGTGTACAAACTGGACAATCTGTTAGGAAGTATCATGGTTTTGGACGAAAACTCATCTGTTACACTGGCTATTAAATATTTTACTAACTTAGTACAACTCCGGACTTTTTTTGCGTTCAGATGCACAATTCAAATCCACGTCATCAACTTTCAACCGTTTCTGACATAATTTGCTATTTTCGATGCATTTACTGATTTGTTTTCAGAGCTAAATCACTGTGAAAGTGAAAATCAGTACAAACTGAACTCTGAAAAGGTTGAAACTTGGCAAGGTATCATCATTTCACCCGCATAGCATGTGCAAAATAGTAGAGAGGGTTACGGCAAATACTGGATGCACTTCATGTACAAACTGGACAATCTCTTAGGAAGTATCAGGGTTTTGGACGAAAACTCATCTGTTACACCGGCTATTCAATATTTTAATAACTTAGTACAACTCCAGACTTTTTCTGCATTCAGATGCACAATTCAAATCCACGTCATCCACTTTCAACCCTTTCTGACATCATTTGCTATTTTCGATGCATTTACTGATTTGTTTTCAGAGCTAAATCACCGTGAAAGTGAAAAGCAGTACAAAATGAACTCTGAAAAGGTTGAAACTTGGCAAGGTATCATCATTTCACCAGCATAGCATGTGCAAAAAACTAGAAAGGGTTGCGATAAAAAGTAGATGCACTTCGTGTACAAACTGGACAATCTCTTCGGAAGTATTAAGGTTTCGACGAAAACTCATCTATTACACCGGCTATTCAATATTTTAATAACTTAGTACAACTCCAGACTTTTTTTGCGTTCAGATGCACAATTCAAATCCACGTCATCAACTTTCAACCGTTTCTGACATAATTTGCTATTTTCGATGCATTTACTGATTTGTTTTCAGAGCTAAATCACCGTGAAAGTGAAAAGCGGTACAAAATGAACTCTGAAAAGGTTGAAACTTGGCAAGGTATCATCATTTCACCCGCATAGCATGTGCAAAAAAGTAGAGAGGGTTACGGCAAAAACTGGATGCACTTCATGTACAAACTGGATAGTCTCTTAGGAAGTATCAGGGTTTTGGACGAAAACTCATCTGTTACACCGGCTATTCAATATTTTAATAACTTAGTACAACTCCAAACATTTTTTGCTTCAGATGCACAATTCAAATGCACGTCATCAACTTTCAACCCTTTCTAACATAATTTGCTATTTTCGACGCATTTACTGATTTGTTTTCAGAGCTAAATCACCGTGAAATTGAAAAGCAGTTCAAAATGAACTTTGAAAAGGTTGAAACTTGGCAAGGTATCATCATTTCACCAGCATAGCATGTGCAAAAAACCAGAGAGGGTTATGTCAATAACTGGATGCACTTCATGTACAAATTGGACAATCTCTTAGGAAGTGTTAGGCTTTCGGACAAAAACTCATCTGTTACACCGACTATTCAATATTTTAATAACTTAGTACAACTCCGGACTTTTTTGCATTCAGATGCACAATTCAAATCCACGTCAAAAACTTTCAACCCTTTCTGACATCATTTACTATTTTCGAAGCATTTACTGATTTGTTTTCAGACCTAAATCACTGTGAAAGTGAAAAGCAGTACAAAATGAACTCTAAAAAGGTTGAAACTTGGCAAGGTATCATCATTTCACCCGCATAGCATGTGCAAAAAAGTAGATATGGTTACGGCAAAAACTGGATGCACTTCGTGTACAAACTGGACAATCTCTTAGGAAGTATCAGGATTTCGAACGAAAACTCATCTGTTACACCGGCTATTCAATATTTTAATAACTTAGTACAACTCCGGACTTTTTTGCGTTCAGATGCACAATTCAAATTCACGTCATCAACTTTAACCGTTTCTGACATAATTTCCTATTTTCGATGCATATACTGATTTGTTTTTAGAGCTAAATCACCGTGAAAGTGAAAAGCAGTACAAAATGAACTCTAAAAAGGTTGAAACTTGGCAAGGTATCATCATTTCACCCGCGTAGCATGTGCAAAAAAGTAGAGAGGGTTACGGCAAAAACTGGATGCACTTCATGTACAAACTGGACAATCTCTTAGGAAGTATTAGGATTTTGGACGAAAACTCATCTGTTACACCGGCTATTCAATATTTTAATAACTTAGTACAACTCCAGACTTTTTTTGCGTTCAGATGCACAATTCAAATTCACGTCATCAACTTTCAACCCTTTCTGACATCATTTGCTATTTTCGATGCATTTACTGATTTGTTTTCAGAGCTAAATCACCGTGAAAGTGAAAAGCAGTACAAAATGAAGTCTAAAAAGGTTAAAACATGGCAAGGTGTCATCATTTCACCGCATAGCATGTGAAAAAAGTAGAGAGGGTTACGACAAAAACTAGATGCACTTCGTGTACAAACTAGACAATCTCTTAGGAAGTATCAGGGTTTCGGACGAAAACTCATCTATTACACCGGCTATTCAATATTTTAATAACTTAGTAGAACTCCAAACTTTTTTGCATTCAGATGCATAATTCAAATCCACGTCAAAAACTTTCAACCCTTTCTGACATCATTTGCTATTTTCGATGCATTTACTGATTTGTTTTCAGACCTAAATCACTTTGAAAGTGAAAACTAGTACAAAATGAACTCTAAAAAGGTTGAAACTTGGCACGGTATCATCATTTCACCTACATAGCATGTGCAAAAAAGTAGAGAGGGTTACGGCAAAAACTGGATGCACTTTGTGTACAAACTAGACAATCTCTTAGGAAGTATCAGGGTTTTGGACGAAAACTCATCTGTTACAGCGGCTATTCAATATTTTGATAACTTAGTACAACTCCGGACTTTTTTGCATTCAAATGCACAATTCAAATCCATGTCATCAACTTTCAACCCTTTCTGACATAATTTGCTATTTTCGATGCATTTGCTGATTTGTTTTCAGAGCTAAATCACTTTGAAAGTGAAAAGCAGTACAAAATGAACTCTGAAAAGGTTAAAACTTGGCAAGGTATGATCATTTCACCCGCATAGCATGTGCAAAAAAGTAGAGAGGGTTACGTCAAAAATTGGATGCACTTCATGTACAAACTGGAGAATCTCTTAGGAAGTGTCAACCTTTCGGACAAAATCTCATCTGTTACACCGGCTATTCAATATTTTAATAACTTAGTACTACTCTAGACGTTTTCTGCATTCAGATGCACAATTCAAATCCACGACAAAAACTTTCAACCCTTTCTGACATCATTTACTATTTTCGAAGCATTTACTGATTTATTTTCAGACCTAAATCACTTTGAAAGTGAAAAGCAGTACAAAATGAACTCTAAAAAGGTTGAAACTTGGCCAGGAATCATCATTTCACCCGCATAGCATGTGCAAAAAAGTAGAGAGGGTTACGGCAAAAACTGGATGCCCTTCGTGTACAAACTGGACAATCTCTTAGGAAGTATCAGGGTTTCGGACGAATTCTCATCTGTTACACCGGCTATTCAATATTTTAATAACTTAGTACAACTCCGGACTTTTTTTGCGTTCAGATGCACAATTCAAATCCACGTTATCAACTTTCAACCCTTTCTGACATAATTTGCTATTTTCAATGCATTTACTGATTTGTTTTTAGAGCTAAATCACCGTGAAAGTGAAAAGCACTACAAAACGAACTCTGAAAAGTTTGAAACTTGGCAAGGTATCATCATTTCACCCGCATAGCATGTGCAAAAAAGTAGAGAGGGTTACGGCTAAAACTGGATGCACTTCGTGTACAAACTGAACAATCTCTTAGGAATTATCAGGGTTTCGGACGAAAAATCATCTATTACACCGGCTATTCAATATTTTAATAACTTAGTACAACTCCAGACTTTTTTTTGCGTTCAGATGCACAATTAAAATCCACGTCATCAACTTTCAACCCTTTCTGACATCATTTGCTATTTTCGATGCACTTACTAACTTGTTTTCAGAGCTAAATCACCATGAAAGTGAAAAGCAGTACAAAATGAATTCTAAAAAGGTTGAAACTTGGAAAGGTATCATCATTTCACCCGCATAGCATGTGCAAAAAAGTATAGAGGGTTAGAGCAAAAACTGGATGCACTTCGTGTACAAACTGGACAATCTCTTAGGAAGTATTATGATTTCGGACGAAAACTCATCTGTTACACCGGCTATCCAATATTTTAATAACTTAGTACAACTCTAGACTTTTTTGCGTTCAGATGCACAATTAAAATCCATGTCATCAACTTTCAACCCTTTCTGACCTAATTTGCTATTTTCGATGCATTTACTGATTTGTTTTCAGAGCTAAATCACCGTGAAAGTGAAAAGCAGTACAAAATGAACTATGAAAAGGTTGAAACTTGGCAAGGTATCATCATTTCACCCGCGTAGCATGTGCAAAAAAGTAGAGAGGGTTATGTCAATAACTGGATGCACTTCATGTACAAACTGGACAATCTCTTAGGAAGTGTTAGGCTTTCGGACAAAAACTCATCTATTACACCGGCTATTCAATATTTTAATAACTTAGTACAACTCCGGACTTTTTTGCATTCAGATGCACAATTCAAATCCACATCAAAAACTTTCAACCCTTTCTGACATCATTTACTATTTTCGAAGCATTTACTGATTTGTTTTCAGACCTAAATCACTGTGAAAGTGAAAAGCAGTACAAAATGAACTCTAAAAAGGTTGAAACTTGGCAAGGTATCATCCATTCACCCGCATAGCATGTGCAAAAAAGTAGATATGGTTACGGCAAAAACTGGATGCACCTCATGTACAAACTGGACAATCTCTTAGGAAGTACCAGGATTTCGAACGAAAACTCATCTGTTACACCGGCTATTCAATATTTTAATAACTTAGTACAACTCCGGACTTTTTTGCGTTCAGATGCACAATTCAAATTCACGTCATCAACTTTCAACCGTTTCTGACATAATTTGCTATTTTCGATGCATTTACTGATTTGTTTTTAGAGCTAAATCACCATGAAAGTGAAAAGCAGTACAAAATGAACTCTGAAAAGGTTGAAACTTGGCAAGGTATCATCATTCCACCCGCGTAGCATGTGCAAAAAAGTAGAGAGGGTTACGGCAAAAACTGGATGCACTTCATGTACAAACTGGACAATCTCTTAGGAAGTATCAGGATTTTGGACGAAAACTCATCTGTTACACCGGCTATTCAATATTTTAATAACTTAGTACAACTCTAGAATTTTTTAGCGTTCCGATGCACAATTCAAATTCACGTCATCAACTTTCAACCCTTTCTGACATCATTTGCTATTTTCGATGCATTTACTGATTTGTTTTCAGAGCTAAATCACCGTGAAAGTGAAAAGCAGTACAAAATGAACTCTGAAAAGGTTAAAACATGGCAAGGTATCATCATTTCACCCGCATAGCATGTGAAAAAAGTAGAGAGGGTTACGACAAAAACTAGATGCACTTCGTGTACAAACTAGACAATCTCTTAGAAAGTATCAGGGTTTCAGACGAAAACTCAGCTATTACAGCGGCTATTCAATATTTTAATAACTTAGTACAACTCCAGACTTTTTTGCATTCAGATGCACAATTCAAATCCACGTCAAAAACTTTCAACCCTTTCTGACATCATTTGCTATTTTCGATGCATTTACTGATTTGTTTTCAGACCTAAATCACTTTGAAAGTGAAAACTAGTACAAAATGAACTCTAAAAAGGTTGAAACTTGGCACGGTATCATCATTTCACCTGCATAGCATGTGCAAAAAAGTAGAGAGGGTTACGGCAAAAACTGGATGCACTTTGTGTACAAACTAGACAATCTCTTAGGAAGTATCAGGGTTTTGGACGAAAACTCATCTGTTACACCGGCTATTCAATATTTTAATAACTTAGTACAACTCCGGACTTTTTTGCATTCAATTGCACAATTCAAATCCACGTCATCAACTTTCAACCCTTTCTGACATAATTTGCTATTTTCGACGCATTTACTGATTTGTTTTCAGAGCTAAATCACTTTGAAAGTGAAAAGCAGTACAAAATGAACTCTGAAAAGGTTAAAACTTGGCAAGGTATGATCATTTCACCCGCATAGCGTGTGCAAAAAAGTAGAGAGGGTTACGTCAAAAATTGGATGCACTTCATGTACAAAATGGACAATCTCTTAGGAAGTGTTAACCTTTCGGACAAAAACTCATCTGTCACACCGGCTATTCAATATTTTAATAACTTAGTACTACTCTGGACGTTTTTTGCATTCAGATGCACAATTCAAATCCATGACAAAAACTTTCAACCCTTTCTTACATCATTTACTATTTTCAAAGCATTTACTGATTTGTTTTCAGACCTAAATCACTTTGAAAGTGAAAAGCAGTACAAAATGAACTCTAAAAAGGTTGAAACTTGACAAGGAATCATCATTTCACCCGCATAGCATGTGCAAAAAACTAGAGAGGGTTACGTCAAAATCTGGATGCCCTTCGTGTATAAACTGGACAATCTCTTAGGAAGTATCAGGGTTTCAGACGAATTCTCATCTGTTACACCGGCTATTCAATATTTTAATAACTTAGTACAACTTCGGACTTTTTTTTGCGTTTAGATGCACAATTCAAATCCACGTTATCAACTTTCAACCCTTTCTGACATAATTTGCTATTTTCAATGCATTTACTGATTTGTTTTTAGAGCTAAATCACCGTGAAAGTGAAAAGCACTACAAAATGAACTCTAAAAAGTTTGAAACTTGGCAAGGTATCATCATTTCACCCGCATACCATGTGCAAAAAAGTAGAGAGGGTTACGGCAAAAACTGGATGCACTTCGTGTACAAACTGAACAATCTCTTAGGAATTATCAGGGTTTTGGACGAAAAATCATCTATTACACTGGCTATTCAATATTTTAATAACTTAGTACAACTCCAGACTTTTTTTGCGTTCAGATGCACAATTCAAATTCACGTCATCAACTTTCAACCCTTTCTGACATCATTTGCTATTTTCGATGCATTTACTGATTTGTTTTCAGAGCTAAATCACCGAGAAAGTGAAAAGCAGTACAAAATAAACTCTGAACAGGTTAAAACATGGCAAGGTATCATCATTTCACCCGCATAGCATGTGAAAAAAGTAGAGAGGGTTACGACACAAACTAGATGCACTTCGTGTACAAACTAGACAATCTCTTAGGAAGTATCAGGGTTTCGGACGAAAACTCATCTATTACACCGGCTATTCAATATTTTAATAACTTAGTACAACTCCAGACTTTTTTGCATTCAGATGCACAATTCAAATCCACGTCAAAAACTTTCAACCCTTTCTGACATCATTTGCTATTTTCGATGCATTTACTGATTTGTTTTCAGACCTAAATCACTTTGAAAGTGAAAACTAGTACAAAATGAACTCTAAAAAGGTTGAAACTTGGCACGGGATCATCATTTCACCTGCATAGCATGTGCAAAAAAGTAGAGAGGGTTACGGCAAAAACTGGATGCACTTTGTGTACAAACTAGACAATCTCTTAGGAAGTATCAGGGTTTTGGACGAAAACTCATCTGTTACACCCGCTATTCAATATTTTAATAACTTAGTACAACTCCGGACTTTTTTGCATTAAAATGCACAATTCAAATCCACGTCATCAACTTTCAACCCTTTCTGACATAATTTGCTATTTTCGATGCATTTACTGATTTGTTTTCAGAGCTAAATCACTTTGAAAGTGAAAAGCAGTACAAAATGAACTCTGAAAAGGTTAAAACTTGGCAAGGTATGATCATTTCACCCGCATAGCGTGTGCAAAAAAGTAGAGAGGGTTACGTCAAAAACTGGATGCACTTCATGTACAAAATGGACAATCTCTTAGGAAGTGTTAACCTTTCGGACAAAAACTCATCTGTTACATCGGCTATTCAATATTTTAATAACTTAGTACTACTCCGGACGTTTTTTGCATTCAGATGCACAATTCAAATCCACGACAAAAACTTTCAACCCTTTCTGACATCATTTACTATTTTCGAAGCATTTACTGATTTGTTTTCAGACCTAAATCACTTTGAAAGTGAAAAGCAGTACAAAATGAACTCTAAAAAGGTTGAAACTTGGCAAGGAATCATCATTTCACCCGCATAGCATGTGCAAAAAAGTAGAGAGGGTTATGGCAAAAACTGGATGCCCGTCGTGTACAAACTGGACAATCTCTTAGGAAGTATCAGGGTTTTAGACGAATTCTCATCTGTTACACCGGCTATTCAATATTTTAATAACTTAGTACAACTTCGGACTTTTTTTTGCGTTCAGATGCACAATTCAAATCCACGTTATCAACTTTCAACCCTTTCTGACATAATTTGCTATTTTCAATGCATTTACTGATTTGTTTTTAGAGCTAAATCACCGTGAAAGTGAAAAGCACTACAAAATGAACTCTGAAAAGTTTGAAACTTGGCAAGGTATCATCATTTCACCCGCATAGCATGTGCAATAAAGTAGAGAGGGTTACGGCAAAAACTGGATGCACTTCGTGTACAAACTGAACAATCTCTTAGGAATTATCAGGGTTTCGGACGAAAAATCATCTATTACACCGGCTATTCAATATTTTAATAACTTAGTACAACTCCGGACTTTTTTTTGCGTTCAGATGCACAATTAAAATCCATGTCATCAACTTTTAACCCTTTCTGACATCATTTGCTATTTTCGATGCATTTACTGATTTGTTTTCAGAGCTAAATCACCATGAAAGTGAAAAGAAGTACAAAATGAATTCTAAAAAGGTTGAAACTTGGAAAGGTATCATCATTTCACCCCCATAGCATGTGCAAAAAAGTATAGAGGGTTAGAGCAAAAACTGGATGCACTTCGTGTACAAACTGGACAATCTTTTAGGAAGTATTATGATTTCGGACGAAAACTCATCTGTTACACCGGCTATCCAATATTTTAATAACTTAGTACAACTCTAGACTTTTTTTGCATTCATATGCACAATTAAAATCCACGTCATCAACTTTCAACCCTTTCTGACCTAATTTGCTATTTTCGATGCATTTACTGATTTGTTTTCAGAGCTAAATCACCGTGAAAGTGAAAAGCAGTACAAAATGAACTCTGAAAAGGTTAAAACTTGGCAAGGTATCATCATTTCACCCGCATAGCATGTGCAAAAAAGTAGAGAGGGTTATGTCAATATCTGGATGCACTTCATGTACAAACTGGACAATCTCTTAGGAAGTGTTAGGCTTTCAGACAAAAACTAATCTGTTACACCGGCTATTCAATATTTTAATAACTTAGTACAACTCCGAACTTTTTTGCATTCAGATGCACAATTCAAATCCACGTCAAAAACTTTCAACCCTTTCTGACATCATTTACTATTTTCGAAGCATTTACTGATTTGTTTTCAGACCTAAATCACTGTGAAAGTGAAAAGTAGTACAAAATGAACTCTAAAAAGGTTGAAACTTGGCAAGGTATCATTATTTCACCCGCATAGCATTTGCAAAAAAGTAGAGAGGGTTACGGCAAAAACTGGATGCACTTCATGTACAAACTGGACAATCTCTTAGGAAGTATCAGGGTTTTGAACGAAAACTCATCTGTTACACCGGCTATTCAATATTTTAATAACTTAGTACAACTCCGGACTTTTTTTGCATTCAGATGCACAATTCAAATCCACGTCATAAACTTTCAACCCTTTCTGACATCATTTGCTATTTTCGATGCATTTACTGATTTGTTTTCAGACCTAAATCACTGTGAAAGTGAAAAGCAGTACAAAATGAACTCTGAAAAGGTTGAAACTTGGCAAGGTATCATCATTTCACCCGCATAGCATGTGCAAAAATGTAGAGAGGGTTACGGCAAAAACTGGATGCATTTCGTGTACAAACTGGACAATCTCTTAGGAAGTATTAGGGTTTCGGACGAAAACTCATCTGTTACACCGGCTATTCAATATTTTAATAACTTTGTACAACTCCGGACTTTTTTTGCGTTCAGATGCACAATTCAAATCCACGTCATCAACTTTCAACCCTTTCTGACATAATTTGCATTTTTGATGCATTTACTGATTTGTTTTCAGAGCTAAATCACCGTGAAAGTGAAAAGCAGTACAAAATGAACTATGAAAAGGTTGAAACTTGGCAAGGTATCATCATTTCACCTGCATAGCATGTGCAAAAAAGTAGAGAGGGTTACGACAAAAACGGGATGCACTTCGTGTACAAACTAGACAATCTCTTAGGAAGTATCAGGGTTTCGGACGAAAACTCATCTGTTACACCTGCTATTCAATATTTTAATAACTTAGTACAACTCCGAACTTTTTTTTCATTAAGATGCACAACTCAAATCCACGTCATCAACTTTCAACCCTTTCTGACATAATTTGCTATTTTCGATGCATTTACTGATTTGTTTGCAGAGCAAAATCACCGTGAAAGTGAAAAGCACTACAAAATGAACTGAAAGATCACTACAAATATGAATATAATGATAAAACACACTAATATTAAATATAAAAAACTATAAATACATAAAAAAACTACTCACAATTAAATAGAAGAAAATATATAAACCACAAAAGAAAAAAAACTATATGAAAAAAATTATTTCCGCGCTGCCCAGTGGGCCTGCTCGGCCTTGGGCGTGCATATGCCGACCCTTAAGGCCCAGCAGGCTCACAAGGCAGCGCGGCAAAGTTAGGCCCAGAGGCCTGCATTATATAGGACCTCGAAGGAGCATCCGCGGCTAGGTTTATAAACCAGTGCGGCTGCCCTTCGCTCGGCGAGGTGGGACTAAACAATGAGCACCGTGGAACGGGAGCGCACCCCCTTTAGTACCGGTTCGTGGCCCAAACCGTTACTAAAGGGTGCATCTTTAGTAACGGGTGGAGCCACGAACCGGTACTAAAGGGGGTCGCTTCCCGCCGCTTCGCCTGGCCAAATTTAACCTTTAGTACCAGTTCATGTCTCCATCCGGTACTAAAGGCCTCCCCTATATAACCAGCACTTACGAAAATTTTCAGTTATCATCTTCATCTTCGTCGCGCCCGTCCCCGCGCCGCCCCCATCCCCGTCGTCGCTGCCCCCGTCACCGCCCTCGTCACCGTCGTCGCGGCCCCCGTCCGTGC
>NC_041383.1:352984692-353036047 GCF_002162155.2 Triticum dicoccoides
GCCCCCCCCCCCACTATAAGATTGATCGCGTGCCCCAGGCGGCCTCCTGTGCACACATATGCACACACGCACACACACAAACACACACACACACACAAATGTTTAATGTCAAAATGTTAGATTATATAAATGTTAGATAATGTTAGATGAGTTAGTTTTTTATACTTTTAGTTATAGATGAATTTATATTAATGTTAGATGAATTAATACATACTAAATTTTGGTATATGAGATTTGATCATCTAATTAAAATTTTAGTATATAGAACTAGCTACTCTATTTTTAGTAAGAAAACTAATAGAACTAGTTTATTTGAATTAGTTGAATTAGTTGAACTAGTTAGTTGAATTAGTTGAATTAGGAGATATACTTTATTTAGGTACATTTTTAGTAAGTGCTTAGTTGAATTAATTAGTTGAACTAGCTAGGTGAATTAGTAGAACTAGTTTAATTAGTTGAATTAATATAACTAATAAGTGTTTAATGTTTCACCTATGAACATAGGAAATATCGTTTGACGATGAAAACGATTTCATTATGTGCGAAGACAGCGAAGACCAACGCGGCCTGTGCGACAAAAATTTCCTAGTTGATGATAAGCGCTTTAGCATCAAGCTGGATGAGACCTTCGAAGTGGATATAGTAAGTCATAACGACAAGTCTTTTTTCGTAATTAAGCATGACTTATATATGCTTCATTTGCTTCAAATTATTATTTTAAATTTTCACTATTATACTAGTGTATCCCCTGCCATGCAAGAATTTTTGTCTTGGATAAGATAGGTTTCAGTCCTAACAAAACTATGGAGGTAAAGAGAGTTTACTTGAAGACCGAGCATGGTTATACCTTCAACGTCAAATTATACAATCAAGACACCTACACTCATTTTGAATGCAAAACTTGGCAAGCACTATGCAAGGCTTATGCATTTGATCCTGATATGTTTATCACTTTTGATATTCGTCCGAAGATGATATTGAAGGTAATAGAGACATTTGGGTCGATGTGCAGACGCCTCCAGTTCTACCATTATGTGAGTTTCTAAACCATGCATATTTTTGTCTTCGATATTGTTTTTTCAAAAATAGTTGACAACTAATTTCTATTGACAACTTATTTCCATTCAAGCAAACATATCCAGCGCTTGGTAGACAGGACCGTCCACTGTCCCAGAGCTGAACTAAACTGTGAGGAGATAAGTCATTATGTTTAATGGCTTGAGGATCTTGATGCTGTCAAGAGAAATTATTTTCCTGACTTTGAAAATCTTAGTACTCAAAACGTGCGACCAATAGTGATCGTATTGAACTACGGTCACATCTATCTAGGAAAGATTGTAAGATTTTTACTATTTTTCCTCAGTGCATCTTTTGCATACATTATTTTTTAAGCTAAGCTTCATTGCTAAGTATGTTACTATACGATGTTCTTCAACAAGGACTCCCGATGAATGTTGTGACTTAGTCGATCGATACTAAAGGTCGCATGAGAATAGTTAGCTTATGGCCAGGACATCCTACAATGCACTTTAGTGCATTTAGGATTTCTAATAGCGAGGAATGCTTAATAGTGAAAGACTGGAGCAAAATTGTCCATGATCACAGAGAAGTACTAGGGGGCAGCAATCAGAAGCGCAGCCCACAATTAGGAGACAGGTTCATCTGCATGCTCCAATATGATGAATCAGGAGAGCTATACATGTTCTATGCTATTTTACCTGAGAGAGAGAGCAGCAGGAGTGATTAGAATGCTCTTAGTACTTGTCCTCTCATGTCCGTGTTCTTCGTCCCGAACTTAATCTCAAAGAGTGATCATGTTGAACTCGATGATATCTTTCCTTCTGGTACAAGTGAATGTTTCTTCTTTAAGCTGGTATGGGTGGTGATTAGATAGCGGTAATGACTATGATGATTAAATAGTGGTAATGACGACTATAATGATTTTTAGCTAGCTAGTACACCGTTAACTTGTTGGTGATGATATATATGATATGCAATAGTTTTTATATTAATATGATGATGATTAGTTATTATATCATTTATGAAAGAAATCGCAGATTAGTTTCAACTAGATGGATCCTAGCTAGCTAAGTGATCAAGTATATGCCATATCCATATTACTTGCTCACCTAATATATAAGTGATCAAGTAATATGGATATGGCATATATACTTTGATCACTTAGCTAGGATCCATGCAAGCATCCAGTTAACAACTCATTATAATGTAAAAACAATCTCTAAATTAAATTGAAAACACAAAACTAAAGGAAAAATAAAAAATAAAACCAAAACCCCCCAAACATTTAGTACCGGTTGGTGTTACCAACCGGTACTAAAGGTCACCCCGCACCCGACCCTGGCTCATGCCACGTGGTGGCACTTCAGTGGCGGTTCATGCCGAACCGGTACTAAAGGGGAGGACCTTTAGTCCCCACCTTTAGTGTCGGTTGTAGAACCGGCACTAAAGGCCCTTACAAACTGGAGCTATAGCCTGGTTCTGCACTAGTGGTACTAGTAGCTATCTATTTGATCTCTCTCTCTCTCTCTCGTGATCTATATCATGGGCTTTGTTAATATAGTCGGATCATATGATGTTTCTCCCCATTATACTCTTGTTATGATTAACTGAATCTTTACCCTTCAAAGTTTTGTCTTGTTGGATTGAATATTCAGAGATGAGAACACATGATATATGTCTTGCAATATGAATACTTGAGGTGACAATGAGGTATCTTATTGATTCACTTGATATGTGTTATGGCATTCAACTCGCGGATTCTTGCGGTGATATTGGGGTAATCTATGCATAAGGGTTGATGCACGTTTATCTCCGACAGAAACTTTGGGATCTCCTTATAGTTCTTTGTGTGGATTGAGTATTATGAATATGATTTTGCTTTGGTGTTATTCTAGTACGAACTCTAGGATAGATCGAACGGAAAAATAGCTTTGTGTTATTTTAGTACGAACTCTTGAATAGATCGAACGGAAAGAATAGCTTTGAGTTGGTTTCGTACCCTACAAACAATTCCTATCTTTTGTTCTCCGCTAATAGGAACTCGAGAGTGATTCTTTATTGCAATTTGAGGGATAATCATATGCTCCAACTATGTTAGCATTGTTGAGAGGTTGCACTAGCGAAAGTACGGACCCTAGGCCTCATTTTTAAGCATTGCAACACCATTTTTGTGCCCGATTACTATTTGCTACCTTGCTGTTTTAATTTATTCAGATTATAAAAATATATTTCTACCATTCATATTACACTTTTATCACCGCAAGAATCCATATTACATTTTCCGAACTAGTGCACCTATACAATTTGCCATTGTATTGGGTGTGTTGGGGACACAAGAGATTTCTTGTATTTGGTTGCAGGGTCGTTTGAGAGAGACCATATTCATCCTACACCTCTCACGGATTGATAAACCTTAGGTCATCCACTTGAGGGAAAATTGCTACTGTCCTAGAAAACTCTGCGCTTGGAGGCCCAACACGTGTCTACAAGAATAAAGTTGTGTAGTAGACATAAAGCTCTTTTATGGCGCCGTTGCCAGGGAGGTGAGTGCTCGAAGGTATATCTTTAGATCTTGCAATTGAATCTTTTAGTTTTTTGTTTAATCACTAGTTTGGTTTACAAAAGAAAACTATATAAAATGGAATTAAGGTGGCACCATATTTTTGATCATCTCTATAATATCTTTCTTGAAAATGATGGATCGAAAAGTTGTGCTCAGTTGTTAGAAGAAGAATGCTATAAAACATTTGGCATGAACTCTTTGAATATCCATGATGCTAATGATATGCAAAGCTACAAGCTTGGGGATGCTATGTTTGATGAAGATGATATTTTTATTCCCACAAGTTTTGATGAGCAAGTTTATTATGATTAAAGCATGCCTCCTATCTTTGATGATTATGGTGATGACATGTATGCTATAAAGAATAATGATAACCATGAAACTTATTATCATGATTTTAATTTTCACTCCCATGATAGTTATTTTGTTGAGTTTGCTCCCACTACTATTGATGAGAATAAATTTGCTTATGTGGACAGTAAGAAAATTTCTATGCTTTTGTGTCATGAAAAGAATGCTTTATGTGATGGTTATATTGTTGATTTCATTCATGATTCTACTGAAAATTATTATGAGAGAGGAACATATGATTTTACATATCTCAATAATATCAAGTTTCCTCTCTATGTGTTGAAAGTTTTGAAGTTATGCATGTTTTGCCTTCCTATGCTAGTTGATTCTTGTTCCCATGAATTATTTGATCACAAAATCCCTATGCATAGGAAGTGGCTTAGGCTTAAATGTGCTTTCCATGCGATTCATGATGCTCTTTTTCATGTTTCAATTCTTATCTTTTATGCGAGCATCATTGAAATCATCATGCCTAGCTAAAAGGCATTAAAGAAAAGCGCTTGTTGGGAGACAACCCAACACTTTTACCTACTGTTTTTGTGTGATCACATGATTAAGCTACTTTAGTAATCATGTTTCATTGTTTTTGTTTCAATAAAGTGCCAAGTAAAGCCTTTGGGATCATGTTGGGTGATAGTTGATTTGATCTTGCTGAAAAAAAAGAAACTCTCACGCTCACGAAAATAGATCTCATTTTTAACAGAAGAGTGATTTGAGTTGATTATTTTTGCAGAAGATTAATATACAAATTTATCACGTGGTCCAATTTTATTCATAATTTTTGGAGTAGCATAAGTATGGTTTGAGTACATATTACTACAGACTATTCTGTTTTTGTCAAATTCTATTTTCAATGCATAGTTTGCTTGTTTCCTTGATTCTATGGCTTATATTGTTCAATATAAATTGTGGAAATGATATGCTACAGTAGGAATTGTTTGGAAACAATTATGAATCTTGTCTTTTACAGTACCAAAGTGAAATGGTTTTCTCTTTATCATACTAACCTATCTCACAAAGTTCTGTTAAGTTTTGTGTGGTTGAAGTTTTCAAGTTTTGGGTGAGATGTCGATATGACGAGAATAAGGAGTGACAAGACCCTAAGCTTGGGGATTCCAAAGCCCCCCCCCCCAAGGTAATATTCAAGCAAGATCCAAGCAACTAGCCTTGGGGATGCCCTGGATGTCATCCCCTCTTTCGTCTCCAACATTATCGGTAACCTCACTTGGAGCTATGTTTTCATTCGTCACATGATATGTGTTTTGCTTGGAGCGTCAATATATTTTTTTAGGATTTGCTTTATTTTATTTAGAATAATGTTTTGCATCTTTTATTTCAATAAAAGTGGCAATGATAGCCTTTGACATGCTTATTTTGCAAGTATACTTGTTGCTGTTTGAAAGCAGAAGGTTTATCGATGTTGCAAAGCATCTCTAGAAAAATCAGAATATGATAAATTGTTGAAACTTTTTGCAAAATAATCTATGATAAACTTTCTACAGTGTAGTATTTTTCTCATAAATTTTGGAGTTAGGGACGTATGATGAATCTTGCATTCTTTACAGACTGTACTGTTTTGGCAGATTGCTGTTATGTTTGCATTGTTTGCATATGTTTGCTTGTTTAATGATTCTATTTGAGGATAGGAGTATTAAATATGCAGAGGCATTTAGTATTGAATGTTGAATAATAATTTTGTGGTTTGCTACAGTAGAGAATTATAAGCTTTTGCATTGATTTATAGTAACTTATCTCATGAGTTCTTGTTGACTTTTGTGTGGATGAAGTTTTTGAGTTTAGGGAAACCGTGATATAAGAGGAATTAAGGAGACACAAAAGCTCAATCTTGGGGATTCTCAAGGCATCCCAAGCTAATATTTCAATAATTCTCAAGCATCTAAGCTTTGGGATGCCCCGGTAGGCATCCCACCTTTCTTCTTAAACAATTATCGGTTAGTATCGGTTGAGCCTAAGTTTTTGCTTCTTCACATGATGTGTGCTATTCTTGGAATGTCATTTTGTTTTGTTTTTATTTATTTTTTAATAAAATACTTATATCTGAAAATTTTAAATAAAAGAGAGTCCTCAAATAGCTACCTATTTACTTAACTACTCGCATGATCTTCACTTATATCTTTTTGGAGTAGTTTGTCATTTACTCTTGTGCTTCACTTATATCCAATGAGTAATTTGTTGAATGAATTGAATATTATGAAGTTGGAATTATAAAATCATATAATGCCTAGTGGTAGCTTCACATTGGGTTTAGAAAGTGAAATCTTTTGGAGCCTGACAATCATAGTATTGGTCATACAAGCAATTCACGAATAATTAGTATAAGGAAGAGAACTTTCACATGCAAATATACTATCTTGGAAAACTTTTCTGATTGTGAGCGCCCATCAAAATATTATATGCCAAAATTGTTGACGTTGGACAAGGAAGACAACGTAATGATTTATGTTTGTTCATATTCACATAGAAGTTATATTGTCATAGATCCTTCAACATGTGGTGCTTGCCCCCTATCTTTGCTAGCCAAAAATCCGCACCAAGTAGAGATACTACTTGTGCATCCAAAAACCCTTAAAGCCAAATCTTGTTTTGAGAGTCCACCATACCTACCTATGGATTTAGCAAGATCCTTCAAGTAAGTTGTCATCGGTGCAATAAGGCAATAAAAATTTCTTCTAAAAGTGTTATATCATTTAGTGTAAGAGAAAATTGAGCGTTGCACAAACTTGTGGTGGCACAGAATAAAAGCGACAGACTGCATAATAAAGCTTGCTATCATAAGGGGCAATATAACGTGACGTTCTTTTGCACTAAGGGATTGAGCATACAAACAAATAAGCGCATGGCAACCTCTGCTTCCCTCTGCGAAGGGTCCATCTTTTACTTTTCAGTATTTACTTTTATGCAAAGAGTCAAAGTTTTTCTCTCTATTCCTTTTTATTTTTCTCTTTTGGCAAGCGTCATGTGGTGAGGAATGATCTAGGCACATATGTCTAGTTGAATATGGGTAGCATGAGTTATTATTGTTGACATCACTGAAAGGTGAATATGTTGGGAGGCGAAATTATAAGCCCCTATCTTTCTATGTGTCCGGTTGAAACGTTTTGCTCATGTCTATGCGGTGAGTGTTAGCAATCATAGAAGACTATAAGATGGTTGAGTATGTGGAGCTCTTACTTAGACTCTGATGAATAAGTTGAATTGCAATTTCTTGGTGACTCAGAACATAGGTTGTTGAGTTTCAAGAGAGTTCATTGTTTGAACCTTAACATGTGAATTGCTTGCTACTTTAACATGAGAAATTTTATCAGAAAGAATTGTTGTTATGATGCTAGAAAAACTGATTCAAATTATCATTGATCAAACTTATGCACTTTGCTAGCATTCACACTTCATAAATCATTTCTTTTATCATTTACCTACTCAAAGACGAGTAGGAATTAATCTTGGGGATGCTGATACATCTCCAACATATCTATAATTTATGAAGTATTCATGTTGTTATTTTATCATTCTTGGGTGTTTTACAGTCATTTTATAGCAACTTTATATCATTTTTTGGGACAAACCTATTGACCCAGTGCCCAGTGCCAGTTTTTGTTTTTTACATCACAGGAAATCAATATCAGATGGAGTCCAAACACCATGTAACTTTTTGGAGATTTTTTCTAGACCAGAAGGAACATAATGGGCCTGAGCTGCACCTGGGGGTGCCCCGAGGGGGGCACAACCCACAAGGGCATGCCAGGGCCCCCTGGCGCGCCCAGGTGGGTTGTGCCCACCTCGGTGGCCTCCCGCACCCCCTCTTTGCACTATAAATTCGCAAATATTCCGAAACCCTTCGGGGTAGCCCTAGATCAGAAGTTCCGCCGCTGCAAGGCCTCTGTATCCATGAGATCCAATCTAGACCCCGTTCCGGCACCCTGCCGGAGGGGGGAATCATCACCGGTGGCCATCTTCATCATCTTGGCGGCCACCACAATGAGGAGGGAGTAGTCCACCCTCGAGGCTGAGGGTTTGTACCAGTAGCTATGTGTTTGATCATTCTCTCTCATGGTCTATATCATGGGCTTTGTTAATATAGTCGGATCATGTGATGTTTCTCCCCTCTATACTCTTGTTATGATGAATTGAATCTTTACCCTTGAAAGTTTTGTCTTGTTGGATTGAATATTCAGAGATGTGACTACATGATATATGTCTTGCAATATGAATACTTGAGATGACAATGAGGTATCTTATTGATTCACTTGATATGTGTTATGGCATTCAACTCGTGGATTCCCGCGGTGATACTGGGGTAATCTATGCAAAGGGGTTGATGCACGTTTTTCTCTGATGGAAACTTTCGGGTCTCTTTATAATTCTTTGTGTGGATTGAGTATTATGAATATGAATTTGCTTTGGTGTTATTCTAGTACGAACTCTAGGATAGATCGAACGGAAAAAATAGCTTTGTGTTATTTTCGTACGAACTCTTGAATAGATCAAACGGAAAGAATAGCTTTGAGTTGGTTTCCTGCCCTACAAACAATTCCTATATTTTGTTCTCCGCTAATAGGAACTCGGGAGTGATTCTTTATTGCACTTTGAGGGATAATCATATGATCCAACTATGTTAGCATTGTTGAGAGGTTGCACTAGCGAAAGTACAGACCCTAGGCCTCATTTTTAAGCATTGCAACACCATTTTTGTGCCTGATTACTATTTGCTACCTTACTATTTTACTATATTCAGATTATAAAAATATATTTCTACCATCCATATTACACTTTTATCACCATCTCTTCGCCGAACTAGTGCGCCTATACAATTTTCCATTGTATTGGGTGTGTTGGGGACACAAGAGATTTCTTGTATTTGGTTGTAGGGTCTTTTGAGAGAGACCATCTTCATCCTACACCTCTCACAGATTGATAAACCTTAGGTCATCCCCTTGAGGGAAAATTGCTACTGTCTACAAAACTCTGCGCTTGGAGGCCCAACACGTGTCTACAAGAATAAAGTTGTGTAGTAGACATTAGAGATCGGTGAGGAAAGGTACGATGGTCTGTTCGTACGTCAAGGGGGACTCCTGAGAATCGTGTCTCAGGAGCCTAACTGGACACATAGCCCCTCACCCCTTGGTCTCGTCCTGCTGATCCGGGCGACCCGACGGCGGCTGAGGTATGCACGGGGTTGGGCCTTGCCGACGCAAAACACCAAGGCCTAACTCTCATCCCTCCTTTCCCAAGCGGTTCGTACGTCAAGGGGGACTCCTGAGCATCATGTCTCAAGATCCTAACTGGACACGTATTCCCTCATCCCTTGGTCTCGTCCTTGCAATCCGGATGACCCCATGGCGGCTGAGGTATGCACGGGGCCGGGCCCTACCGACACAGAACGCCAAGGCTTGCCCTCGCACCTCCTTTCCCAAGTTGTTCGTACGTCAAGGGGGACTCTTCAGCATCGTGTCTCAGAAGCCTAACTAGACACATAGTCCCTCACCCCATGGCCTCGTCCTGGCAATCCGAACGACCCAGCGACGCCTGAGTACGCACGGGGTCGGGCCCTGCCGACGCAGAACGATAAAGCAAACGGAAAAAGAAGTCACAAAACCATAAGCTAATTATTAAAAAACATATTGTTACAAGCATAAGTTCTAACGCCTCCACGAGTCATGGTACATGTTGCAGAATAAAAACAGGAAGGAGCACCACCGCCGAGCCACCTCTTCAGCCTTGGCCACCGCCGTCGCCCGCCTGTGGAGTCCCGTCATCGACAATGTTGCCGTCGTCCTTGCCCTCGGCTCCAGTCGTGGGACCGACAGCGAGGAACTTGTCCAGCAGGGCATCCACCTGAACCTTCACTGTGTCAGCAGCAGCGTCGCAGGAGTTATGATCCACGGGCTCGAGAAAGGTGGCGAAGTTGAAGCTGGCCTCCCGGAGATAAAGATGGCTGAAGGCGCGCGTCACGGCCGAGGAAGAGAGTATGCGAGCCTCACCTTCCACCATGGAGCCATACCCAGCGACGACGTCCTCGAGCACCTCAACAAGCTCAGGGAGTAGAGCGACAGGGCCCTCCTTCGGGGTCACCACTGCCCCCTGGGGATCGCTCCTAAAGAGTTCCTATCGCGCCTTGTGGAACCTCGCCTTGAGGGAGATGAAGGTGTCGCGCTCCCTGGTGGCAGCTTTCTCGGCCTCGGCAAGGGACTCCTGGGCCGCCCTCGCCTCCTCTTTCAACTTCTCCAGGCAGCCGCATTCTGCGACCTGCTCCTGGGCTGCATGCTTCAGCTCAGCGTCGCGATAAACAACTGCAGCCTCCTGAGCCTACAGCTTCTCCTCTCGCTCCTGGAGTTGGCCGGCCTAGGCGGCCTGCTGATCCCGAAGGGCCTTCAGCTCAGCCTCCGCTGCATAGCACCACTCTGGGCGTCCTTGGCCTCCTTCAGCACCACGTCACGCTCAGCAGTGGCTACGTTGTCCATGTTCCGGGCCTCCTCCACGGATATCGCAGCTTGACTCTAGGCCGACCGGATGGAAGAATCGGCCAGGAACCACCCCAAGACCAGCTCTAGGCGCCCTGACACCGCGCGTCGGTCCGGACCTTGAAGATCACCCTAGAGCCGATCCAGCGCGGATCGGGCCTCTTCCAGGGCCCTAGAGGCGGCAGAAGCACCATGCCCTGACGGCGTGGTGGTTGAAAGAAGAGGCGCTCCTGGTGCCAAGACTGGTGGAGCTGCGGCAGCAGGAATAATAGGGGGCTCCAGAGGCCTCGCATACTCAGCAGTCGCGTTGGGGATGGCTGCCGCGAGGGTCAGGCCTGCCGCGGAAGCCAGTTGTCACATCCCTAGTTTCTGGTACTGCCTGGTGTTTGCATCTTGTTGCATCATGTTTAAATTCTACTTAAGTTGAAATGGGGATTGATCAAATCCTAGCATCACAAAGAATTCAACTAGGTTCAAATAAAAATATTTGAAATGAACCCAAAATGCCTTCACAAAATGTTCATCATCTTTGGATTAGTCTTGAACCTCTGCCAATAATATTGCACAGTTTTCTAGGTCAATTGGGGGTCAGTTAATTAAATCATACAGTGTTTGCATTTAAGCATTTAAATCCTATAAAATATTTTAAATGCCCAAATAATCACAAACTGAAATGTTTACTACTGGAAATATTCCAAACAGTGGTAACAGTCAGTTTGTATGATTTTTTGGAAATGCTCTGGCATTTTTAATAAATCCAAACACAATTACAGAAAATAGGAAAGAGAAATAAAAAGAGAGAGAGACTCACCTAGGCTTTTACCTGTCGTTCTAGCCACCTGGCCTACCTGCTATAGTAGCCGGCCTGCTAGGCCAGCCCACCCCATCGCGCGTCGTCTTCCTCGCGCCTACTGGCATCGCGCGTGGAGCGCGCACAGCCGAGCTGCAGCCACCTCCTGCTAGCCACGCAGCTTCTTCCCCCCCCCCCTCGCCCTGGACGTCGCCACACCCCCCTGACCTCACCTCCTCTCTCCCATGGCGATTTCCCTCTCAGTCCCTCTCTCCCACGACCGTCCGCAAGCGCCCGAGAACGCCGACGAGCTCCACCGTGGCCATCGTGCACCCCTTGCCTTGCTGACGCTTCCAGGAGAACGGCCGCGACCTCCTCTTCCTCCTCCCCGAGCCACGCAAGCCGAGGATCACCACGCCATCGTCTTCGAGCTCGTCACCTCCGCATCTGCTCGCCGGACTTCACCGATCGATTCGCCATCTCCGACGCATCCCCGAGCCTGCCGAACCGCTCTTCGGCCTCCCTGTAAGGTACCGCATCTCCCCTTTCTCTTCCTGCTGTTGTTTGCGCACTCTAGCTAGCCCCCACCACCTTGCCCGAGAAACCCTCGCCGCTAGCCATGACGCCGTCGCGGCCACAACCGCTGTTGCTTGTGTCTGAGCCCGCCAACACGCTCAGTGCATCCCAAGGAGCTCAAAGCACCCAACTGCTGCTCCAACCGTGCTCTGTGGCGTGGATTCAGTCGAGCTCGAACTCCGGCCGCCGCCGTGGTTGACGTCGTGCTCAACTCCGGACCCCGCGGCCTCCCGAGCACCCAGCTAGATGCGGGCATCTGCGGGCTATCCTCTCGTGGCCTTCGTGTGTCCACCGGCCGCCAGTAGCGCAGCCCCGGCGAGCTTCCCCGTAGTTTTGGTCGCCGCCGATGAAACCCCGGCGAGGGCCGACGTGGCTTCGTCATTAGCCTGAGGCTAATTACCGTGTTAACCTCACCCTGTGTCACTAACAGACCAGCCCCACCACTCTAATTAACCATGGGGTAACCCCTGTTTAGTTCTAACCTAACCCCAGTAGGCCCACGCGTCAGCTTGACCATGCTGACATGGCTGTTGACTCGGCCCACATGTCTGTGACCCTAGCCATCACTATGAGACTGACCTGCGGGTCCCACTGGTCAGGTTTGACCTGGTCAGCCGCAGCTGACCTGCTGATGTCACAGTGACACAATGCTAACGTAGTTAATCATTTTCTGGATTTAGAAATAATTCAGAAAATTCCAGAAATTAGTGTAAACTTCAAAAATTCATATAAATTCAACTGTAACTCAGAATGAAATAATTTATATACGAAAAACGATTAGAAAAATCCAATCTATCCATCTGTACTAGTTTCATGCATAATAGAACAACTTATGACTACTGT
The DNA here is from genome assembly GCF_002162155.2 of Triticum dicoccoides. Taxonomy (NCBI): domain Eukaryota; kingdom Viridiplantae; phylum Streptophyta; class Magnoliopsida; order Poales; family Poaceae; genus Triticum; species Triticum dicoccoides. Next base: position 352,997,315 of record NC_041383.1, read on the forward strand.
TTAGTACAAATCATATGAAGGGCATTTAAAACATCACATATGGAGTTTGAATTTGAATCTTTGATTCAAACCAACTCCATTTAACATGTTGCTAGTTACATTAGCTCAAATCACAGCATATTGCCATGTCATGATCATGCATCATATTGTGCATTGCATTGATTGTGTTCTTTCTTGTGTGCCAGTGTTTGTCCCCTCTCAGTTGACGATGTACCGACGACGAGATCGATCGCACCGATGAAGAACTATACTATCTTCAGAAGTGCCAGGCAAGCAACACCCCCTTCTTCATTCCGATACAATCCCACTCTCTCGCTCCTGCTCTCTTTTGCTGCATTAGGGCAACAACGATTCATCTATTACCTGCTGGGGTAGTTGAACCCCTTTCCTCTACATGACCTGTCATTGCCATAGTAAATAGATGAAACCCACTAGCATGAGTAGGAGTTGTCTGAGCCCTGATGTGCCTACTCATTCATGCTTGTTTGTCATGCCTGCTACTGCCTAGAGTTGAGTCAGGTATGATTCATCAGGGATGAATTGGAATGGTGTTGAGCATATCCTACTGTGTGTGAGCTAAGTGTGTGAACACGATTTGGTAAAGGTAGCGGTGAGAGGCCATGTAGGAGTACATGGTGGGTTATGTCATTGAAGCCGTCCTCAGGAACTGAGTTCTGTGTTTGTGATCCATGAACAGCTACTACCACACATTGGAATGCTTAAGTGCCCCTCTCGACTAATTAATCAACTCGATCTCTGTCCAGGAGTTGCAACTAGTTTCTGGTGTTTGTAGGTTGTGTTAGTAGTCTACCAAGTGGCAGCCGGTACAGGTGGGCTTGGGTCAGACTAGGCACCGTGGCCGGGTATGCCAAGTGACGCCCGTTTGGTGGGCTGGGAACCCTGTACACATCGTTTGGGGCCTTGAGCGACACCCCGGCCAGATCTCCTTGTGGATGGAACCCGAATAGGCGATAAACCTATACTAGAGACTTGTGTGGTTAGTTAGGCCGTGGCCGAAACCCTCGCCAGGCTTCCGCTTGAAGGTTGCCGAGATATATGACGTGTACATGGCGGTAAGTGGCGAGAGCGTGTGTGAAGAAGTACACCCCTGCAGGGTTAATATGATCTATTCGAATAGCCGTGTCTGCAGTAAAGGACCTCTGGGTTGCCTATACAGTTCATAGACAAGTGAAAGTGGATACTCTAAAATGCGCAAGATAAGCGTGAGTGCTATGGATGGCGTTCTCGTAGGGAGACGGGAGCGGATCCATAGTGGTGTATTGATATGTGAATATGTGGACTCGTGTGCGCCACCTCAAAAGAGTTACTTGCAATCTTAGTTCAGGATAGCCACCGAGTCATAGCTGGCTTGCTGCACTTAAACTCCACCACCCCTTTTGTTGATAATGATGCATATGAAGTTAGTTCTGATGTAAGTCTTGCTGGGTACATTTGTACTCACATTTGCCTATTTTATGTTTTTGCAGAGAGAATTCCGTCTCACTAGTAGTTCTGCGTGGAATTCGACGTTAGCTTGTTACCTCAGCTATGATCTTGTGCCCTCGGCAGGATCTGGTTGATAGTCAGGCTTCTCAGCCTTTTTGATTTTTAGATGTCTGTACTCAGACATGTTAAGCTTCCGCATGTGCTTTGACTTGTATGCTCTGAGTGCTGGGTCAAGAGACCCATGTTTGTAATATCTCGCTCCTCGGAGCCTATTGAATAAAATACTTGAGTTGTAGAGTCATGTTGTGATGCCATGTTGTATTTGCACATATCAAGCATATTGTGTGTATGTTATTGAAATGCTTGGTATGTGTGGGATCTGACTATCTAGTTGTTTATCCTTGGTAGCCTCTCTTACCGGGAAATGTCTCCTAGTGCTTCCACTAAGCCTTGGTAGCTTGCTACTTCTCCGGAACACTTAGGCTGGCCGGCATGTGTCCTTCTTCGTTCCTGTGTCTGTCACTTCGGGGAAATGTCACGCTGTGTCTACCGGAGTCCTGTTAGCCTACTACAGCCCGGTTCACCGGAGTCCTGCTAGCCCAATTGCTACAGCCCGGATTCACTCGCTGATGACTGACACGTTCGTTGCTGGGTCATGTATGCATGTCCGTGTAAGTTAGTGCCACTTTGGGTTCACGACTAGCCATGTCAGCCCGGGCTCCTTGTCATATGGATGCTAGAGACATTGTCATATACGTGTGCCAAAAGGCACAAATAGTCCCGGGCAAGGTAAGGCGACACCAGTGGGAATACCGTGCATGAGGCTGCAAAGTGATATGAGGTTTTACATGCAAGATCGGTGTGGCTTTGAGTTGTGGTTCTGACAGCTTTGGTATCAGAGCTTGACTGCCTGTAGGATTACCAAGCCAAACTGGTCGAAGTTGAGTCTAGAAAGTCTTTAATTATATAAGGGAATTGATTGTGGATGGGAACATAAGGCTCTTTTTACTCCTTATACCTTATGCCCTTCTGATCTGAGTCATCTTATCTTTCCTGCGGGGTTAAGGAACTAGGCCTTCTTTTCTTTCTATTAGGATCACGTGTTACTAATCCGTAGACTTATAAGATTGTTGGAGTTAAGCTCCAGTTTAGTTCCTACTACTTCTGTGTATTCATAGTTGGCCTCAGAATCTTGATATTGTGATGATCGAGTGGTTATGCCACCATTTTGCAGGATGTCTTAAATCCTTTTGAGCAGTTGTAGCCGTTATGCTGTCCGAGTCATCTCAGGTTTCTAAACAATCTGATGCATTTGCAAAATCCTTTCCCTCTGGTTTCGATGTTCCTTTAGGCCAGGTTAATCAAACTAATTGTTGAGTTGAGGTATTCTATTGCCTCAACATATATGTTGGAACTATTATTATGACCCTAGGTGTCTTAGGGGATCACCTAGTAATCCTTCCATGTTATTTGTTCACAGTGTGATGATTCTGGACATTATTCTCGAAAGCATCCCGTGATGCCATTTAGTTAGTAGGCATTCTATTCTTGAGTTTTGAACCCGAGATTCACACTACTTACTTTGTGTTGATAGTGTTTGCTCGTTCCTTTAGGATATTAGTAACCTTTGTGATAGTTTTCGAGGTCCGTGGTAAACCCTTCTTCCAATACCATGGACCAAGATGGCAGAAGTTCCTCGTTGAACCGAAAGATCACAATCAGAGTGTTCTCGATGAGTTCTCTACTCTATATTTGACTCTGCCAGTTATACCTTTCTGCATGGGTTATCCAAAAGAAACCCGCTGAACTTGGTTCGACATATAATCCATGCATCCACAACTCAGAAAATCATATGTTCGTTTGAGTTGTCCATTTTTAGTTGTATTCTGACCTTCGTTTATCAATTGATAGTAAGGAGTAGTTGTGCAGTCATGTTCATCGATGCCTATTACTCTGTAGTCCATCGAGCCATTCTATTCTAGAATGACTAGGAGAAACAAACTCCAGTACCTTGTCCATTTCCAGGATTGGGTCAAAGCAGTTGTATTCCGCAGATCAAAATGCCAACTTAGTTCATGTTCTGTTCTACCTTGGAGTATTACCATCTTTATATTAAGAATATCATGGGAATTGCACACCATCCTATGAACTCTTGATACAGTGATACTTCTTGCCATCATTATTCATTCCTCGGTTCCGTGTTATTGTAACTGGAACACCGACAAGTGAATCGTGATGTGTGAAATATATACTCCTAGCAACTCTGTTGCTTGGTAGTTAATGGACATTAATATCATTCTTACCGTGTTGGTTACTGAATCACTATTCTAAGATTGATCGTGCTTCTTAGTCCACTTTCCTAGTGCACTCTTTGATTGATGAGTTAGGATTTTGTCAAATCCTCGCCCATTTAATCATATCATCTTGCTTCCAAAGAAAGATTGTTCTCGAGCTTAGTAACATATCGGTGGTTCGTGATTTTCCGATTATCTTCTCATAAGTATCACCGGGTCATCACCTGACCGCTATGTTGAGTTCGTGATCAAGATGGTTTCTCTATGAACCACCCTTTCTCCAAGAATCTGTGTCGAATACCCTGAGCTAGTTGGATAAGCTAAACAACAACTTGAAGAGTTGGAAGATAAAAGCTTGTCCAATTTAGATCATTTTAAGGGGTATCTTGTATGTATGTTGAAGAGAGATGATATCTTCATCAACTGATCCCCGTGATCAGTTGTTGGTTCTATTGTCTTGTCCAAACTTTGATTTGAGTATGGACTATCCTCGAATCAAATTAGAACCATCGATGTTCGTAATGTTGTCTTACTCGTGGTTGTCTCCTTGAGCATACACCATTATATCTCTTGGTCTGACCAATGCTATCACCTTGTTCACATAACTGTGGAACTCCACTTGTATGGAAACCTAGATAAATTATTGTTGATCCCATCAGCAACATTGATAATTTCTCCATGATCCGTGCTGAACATCCAGCTACTATCGAAAACTTCTATAAGCATTATCTTCATGTCCCGTTCATGAAGCATGTGTTGGATGAAAGAAGTGATTTTCTCTAATTCATGTGCACTTGACGTAAGTTGCCGCCGTGAGTTCGAGAAAGATTGTTTTTGCTTCCTTGGAATCCTCCCAAGTTAGTCATGCATGTGCAAAGTACTCTATGGTTTGATAGGTTGGCCGCCTCCATTCTATATATGTTCCCAAGCACACCAAGCCACTGATTGACTTGTTCAAGGAGAAGAAGTTCCTTCTTAAGAGTATACCTTATGCATGGACTTCGATATCCTCAATGATGGTTCCCAACCAGAACTCGGTAGTGTTTTGTTGTAAGACTACCATGTGATCATGCTTGTCTGGGACAACGTGTTCACATGCTTGTAGCAGAACCAGCTCATGTTTTGGAGCTTACTACCGTAGTCCATTTCCCAAGAATCTCACAACGTCATCTCGTCGATTTGTGTTGCGAACTTTAGTTTTTCTTTCTGGACTTGACGAGTCTGGAATATTCTGACACCAACCAGATCTGGATCTCAGGTAGATATGTTGGTTGGAACGTTTCCCAAGAACTATAATATTGGTCCCTCTATAACGCGGTAAGGTGGATGTCGTGGCCAACACACCCTGCCAGAAGACCTATTCTTATAGTGTCTTGATTGAGGAAGTTGGCCACCTCCCCATAAGGATCTCATAGGATTTACTCTAGAAGTTGTTCCTATTGGGGAACGTTGCAGAAAATAAAAAATTTCCTACGGTTTCACCAAGATCCATCTATAAGTTCATCTAAGCAACGAGTGAAAGGAGAGATGCATCTACATACCACTTTGTAGATCGCGAGCGGAAGCGTTCAAAAGAATGGGGTTGAAGTAGTCGTTCTCGTCGTGATCCTATCACCGGAGATCCTAGTGCCGAACAGACGGCACCTCCGCGTTCAACACACGTACGGTCAGTGTGACGTCTCCTCCGTCTTGATCCAGCAAGGGGGAAGGAGAGGTTGATGATGATCCAGCAGCACGACGGCGTGCTGGTGGATGCAGCAGAACTCCGGCAGGGCTTCGCCAAGCTGCTGCGGCAGGAGGACGAGGTGTAGCAGGGGGAGGGAGGCACCAGGACTTGGGTGCGGCTGCGCTCCCCCCTGCCCTCCTTTATATAGGCCCCTAGGAGGGGCGCCGGCCCTGGGAGATGCAATCTCCCAAGGGGGCAGCGGCCAGGGGGGTGGAGTGCCCCCCAAGGCAAGTGGTGCGCCCCCCCCCCACCTAGGGTTTCCAACCCTAGGCGTAGGGGGGGCAAGGGGGGGCGCACCAGCCCACTAGGGGCTGGTTCCCTCCCACTTCAGCCCACAGGGCCCTCCGGGATAGGTGGCCCCACCCGGTGGACCCCCGGGACCCTTCCGGTGGTCCCGGTACAATACCGGGTGACCCCGAAACTTTCCCGATGGCCGAAACAGCACTTCCTATATATAATTCTTTACCTCCGGATCATTCCGAAACTCCTCGTGACATCCGGGATCTCATCCGGGACTCCGAACAACATTCGGTTTGCTGCATACTCATATTCATACAACCCTAGCGTCACCGAACCTTAAGTGTGTAGACCCTACGGGTTTGGGAGACATGTAGACATGACCGAGACGGCTCTTCGGTCAATAACCAACAGCGGGATCTGGATACCCATGTTGGCTCCCACATACTCCTCGATGATCTCATCGGATGAACCACGATGTCGAGGGTTCAAGCAACTCTGTATACTATTCCCTTTGTCAGACGGTATGTTACTTGCTCGAGACTCGATCGTCGGTATCAGAATACCTCGTTCAGTCTCGTTACCGGCAAGTCACTTTACTCATACCGTAATGCATGATCCCGTGACCAAACACTTGGTCACTTTGAGCTCATTATGATGATGCACTACCGAGTGGGCCCAGTGATACCTCTTCGTTATACGGAGTGACAAATCCCAGTCTCGATCCGTGTCAACCCAACAGACACTTTCGGAGATACCTGTAGTGTACCTTTATAGTCACCCAGTTACGTTGTGACGTTTGGTACACCCAAAGCACTCCTACGGTATCCGGGAGTTACACGATCTCATGGTCTAAGGAAGAGATACTTGACATTGGAAAAGCTCTAGCAAAACGAACTACGCGATCTTGTGCTATGCTTAGGATTGGGTCTTGTCCATCACATCATTCTCCTAATGATGTGATCCCGTTATCAACGACATCTAATGTCCATAATCAGGAAACCATGACTATCTGTTGATCAACGAGCTAGTCAACTAGAGGCTCACCAGGGACGTATTGTGGTCTATGTATTCACACGTGTATTACGATTTCCGGATAATACAATTATAGCATGAATAAAGACAATTATCATGAACAAGGAAATATAATAATAATCCTTTTATTATTGCCTCTAGGGCTTATTTCCAACAGTCTCCCACTTGCACTAGAGTCAATAATCTAGTTACATTGTGATGAATCGAACACCCATAGAGTTCTGGTGTTGATCATGTTTTGCTCGCGAGAGAGGTTTAGTCAACGGATCTGCGACATTCAGATCCGTATGTACTTTGCAAATATCTATGTCTCCATCTTGAACATTTTCACGGATGGAGTTGAAGCGACGCTTAATGTGCCTGGTCTTCTTGTGAAACCTGGGCTCCTTGGCAAGGGCAATAGCTCTAGTGTTGTCACAGAAGAGTTTGATCGGCCCCGACGCATTGGGTATGACTCCTAGGTCGGTGATGAACTCCTTCACCCAAATCGCTTCATGCGCTGCCTCCGAGGCTGCCACGTACTCCGCTTCACATGTAGATCCCGCCACGATGCTCTGCTTGCAGCTGCACCAGCTTACTGCTCCACCATTCAACATATACATGTATCCGGTTTGTTACTTAGAGTCATCCAGATCTGTGTCGAAGCTAGCATCGACGTAACCCTTTACGACGAGCTCTTCATCACCTCCATAAACGAGAAACATGTCCTTTGTCCTTTTTAGGTACTTCAAGATATTCTTGACCGCTGTCCAGTGTTCCTTGCCGGGATTACTTTGGTACCTTCCTACAAACTTATAGCAAGGTTTACATCAGGTCTGGTACACAGCATGGCATACATAATAGATCCTATGGCTGAGGCATAGGGGATAACACTCATCTCTTCTTTATCGTTTGCCGTGGTCGGGCATTGAGCTGAGCTCAATCTCACACCTTGCAGTATAGGCAAGAACCCTTTCTTGGACTGATCCATTTTGAACTTCTTCAAAATGTTATCAAGGTATGTGCTTTGTGAAAGACCTATGAGGCGTCTCGATCTATCCCTATAGATCTTGATGCCTAATATGTAAGCATCTTCTCCAAGGTCCTTCATTGAAAAACACTTATTCAAGTAGGCCTTAATGATGTCCAAGAATTCTATATCATTTCCCATCAAAAGTATGTCATCTACATATAATATGAGAAATGCTACAGAGCTCCCACTCACTTTCTTGTAAACGCAGGCTTCTCCATAAGTCTGCATAAACCCAAACGCTTTGATCATCTCATCAAAGAGAATGTTCCAACTCCGAGATGCTTGCACCAGCCCATAAATGGATCGCTGGAGCTTGCACACTTTGTTAGCATTCTTAGGATCGACAAAACCTTCCGGCTGCATCATATACAACTCTTCCTTAAGATAACCGTTAAGGAATGCCGTTTTGACGTCCATCTGCCATATCTCATAATCATAGTATGCGGCAATTTCTAACATGATTCAGACGGACTTAAGCTTCGCTACGGGAGAGAAATCTCATCGTAATCAATCCCTTGAACTTGCCGATAACCCTTAGCGACAAGTCGAGCTTTATAGATGGTGATATTACCATCCGCGTCCGTCTTCTTCTAAAGATCCATTTGTTTTCTATCGCTCGCCGATCATCGGGCAAGTCAGTCAAAGTCCATACTTTGTTTTCATACATGGATTCTATCTCGGATTGCATGGCTTCTAGCCATTTGTTGGAATCTGGGCCCGCCATCGCTTCTTCATAGTTCGAAGGTTCACTGTTGTCTAACAACATGATTTCTAGGACAGGGTTGCCATACCACTCTGGTGTGGAATGTGTCCTTGTGGACCTACGAAGTTCAGTAGCAACTTGATCCGAAGTACCTTGATCATCATCATTAATGTCCTCTCCAGTCGGTGTAAGCACCACAGGAACATTTTCCTGAGCTGCACTACTTTCCGGTTCAAGAGGTAGTACTTCATCGAGTTCTACTTTCCTCCCACTTACTCCTTTCGAGAGAAACTCTTTTTCCAGAAAGGATCCATTCTTGGCAACAAAGATCTTGCCCTCGGATCTTAAGTAGAAGGTATACCCAATGGTTTCCTTAGGGTATCCTACGAAGACGCATTTTTCCAACTTGGGTTCGAGCTTTTCAGGTTGAAGTTTCTTGACATAAGCATCGCATCCCCAAACTTTTAGAAACGACAACTTAGGTTTCTTCCCAAACCAAATTCATATGGTGTCGTCTCAACGGATTTAGACGGTGCCCTATTTAAAGTGAATGTAGCTGTCTCTAGAGCGTATCCCCAAAATGATAGCGGTAAATCGGTAAGAGACATCATAGATCGCACCATATCCAATAGAGTGCGATTATGATGTTCGGACACACCGTTACGCTGAGGTGTTCCAGGCGGCGTGAGTTGTGAAACGATTCCACATTTTCTTAAGTGTGTACCAAATTCGTGACTTAAATATTCTCCTCCACGATCCGATCGTAAGAATTTTATCTTTCGGTCATGTTGATTCTCTACTTCATTCTAAAATTCCTTGAACTTTTCAAAGGTCTTAGACTTGTGTTTCATCAAGTAGACATACCCATATCTACTCAAGTCATCAGTGAGAGTGAGAACATAACAATATCCTCTGCGAGCCTCAACGCTCATTGGACCACACACATCAGTATGTATGATTTCCAATAAGTTGGTTGCTCGCTCCATTGTTCCGGAGAACGGGGTCTTGGTCATTTTGCCCATGAGGCATGGTTCGCATGTGTCAAATGATTCATAATCCAGAGACTCTAAAAGTCCATCAGCATGGAGCTTCTTCATGCGCTTGACACCAATGTGACCAAGGCGGCAGTGCCACAAGTATGTGCGACTATCGTTATCAACTTTACATCTTTTGGTATTCACACTATGAATATGTGTAACATTGTGTTCGAGATTCATTAAGAATAAACCATTGACCATCGGGGCATGACCATAAAACATATCTCTCATATAAATAGAACAATCATTATTCTCGGATTTAAATGAGTAGCCATCTCGCATCAAACGAGATCCAGATACAATGTTCATGGTCAAACTTGGCACTAAATAACAATTATTGAGGTTTAAAACTAATCCCGTAGGTAAATGTAGAGGTAGCGTGCCGACGGCGATCACATCGACCTTGGAACCATTCCCGACGCGCATCGTCACCTCGTCCTTCGCCAGTCTCTGCTTATTCCGTAGCTCCTACTGTGAGTTACAAATATGAGCAACGACACCGGTATCAAATACCCAGGAGTTACTACGAGTACTGGTAAGGTACACATCAATTACATGTATATCAAATATACATTTAGTGTTTCCGGCCTTCTTATTCGCTAAGTATTTGGGGCACTTCCGCTTCCAGTGACCCTTCCCTTTGCAATAAAAGCACTCAGTCTCAGGCTTGGGTCCATTCTTTGACTTCTTCCTGGCAACTGGCTTACCGGGCGCGGCAACATCTTTGCCGTCCTTCTTGAAGTTCTTCTTACCCTTGCCCTTCTTGAACTTAGTGGTCTTATTGACCATCAACACTTGGTGTTCTTTCTTGATTTCAACCTCTGCTGACTTCAGCATTGAAAATACCTCAGGAATGGTCTTCACCATCCCCTGCATATTGTAGTTCAGCACAAAGCTCTTGTAGCATGGTGGGAGCGACTGAAGGATTCTGTCAATGACCGCCTCGTCCGGGAGGTTGATCTCCAGCTGGGACAGGAGGTTGTGCAACCCAGACATTTTGAGTATGTGCTCACTGACAGAACTGTTTTCCTCCATCTTACAACTATAGAACTTGTCGGAGACTTCATATCTCTCGACCCAGGCATGAGCTTGAAAAACCATTTTCAGCTGCTCGAACATCTCATATGCTCCGTGTCGCTCAAAATGCTTTTGGAGCCCCGGTTCTAAGCTGTAAAGCATGCCGCACTGAATGAGGGAGTAATCATCAGCACGTGATTGCCAAGTGTTCATAACGTCTTGGTTCTCTGGGATGGGTGCTTCACCTAGCGGTGCTTCTAGGACATAATCTTTCTTGGCTGCTATGAGGATGATCCTCGTGTTCCGGACCCAGTCCGAATAGTTGCTGCCATCATCTTTCAGCTTGGTTTTCTCTAGGAACACGTTGAAGTTCATGTTGACATGAGCGTTGGCCATTTGATCTACAAGACATATTTTGCAAAGACTTTAGACTAAGTTCATGATAATTAAGTTCATCTAATCAAATTATTTAATGAACTCCCACTCAGATTGACATCCCTCTAGTCATCTAAGTGTTACACGATCCGAGTCGACTAGGCCGTGTCCGATCATCACGTGAGACGGACTAGTCATCATCGGTGAACATCTCCATGTTGGTCGTATCTTCCCTACGACTCATGTTCGACCTTTCGGTCTCTTGTGTTCCGAGGCCATGTCTGTACATGCTAGGCTCGTCAAGTTAACCCTAAGTGTTTCTGCATGTTTAAAACTGTCTTACACCCGTTGTATGTGAACGTAAGGATCTATCACACCTGATCATCACGTGGTGCTTCGAAAATGACGAACTTTAGCAACGGCGCACAGTTAGGGGGAACACTTTCTTGAAATTATTATAAGGGACCATCTTATTTACTACCGTCGTTCTAAGTAAACAAAATGCATAAACATAATAAACATCACATGCAATTATATAAAGTAGTGACATGATATGGCCAATATCATATAGCTCCTTCGATCTCCATCTTCGGGGCTCCATGATCGTCTTCGTCACCGGCATGACACCATGATCACCATCATCATGATCTCCATCATCGTGTCTTCATGAAGTTCTCACGCCAACGACTACTTCTACTTCTATGGATAACGCGTTTAGCAATAAAGTAAAGTAATTTACATGGCGTTCTTCAATGACACGCAGGTCATACAAAAATAAAGACAACTCCTATGGCTCCTGCCGGTTGTCATACTCATCGACATGCAAGTCGTGATTCCTATTACAAGAACATGATCTCATACATCACAATATATCATTCATCATTCATCACAACTTCTGGCCATATCACATCACATGACAATTGCTGCAAAACAAGTTAGACGTCCTCTAATTGTTGTTGCATCTTTTACATGGCTGCAATTGGGTTCTAGCAAGAACGTTTTCTTACCTACGAATAACCACAACGTGATTTTGTCAACTTCTATTTACCCTTCATAAGGACCCTTTTCGTCGAATCCGCTCCAACTAAAGTAGGAGAGACAGACACCCGCTAGCCACCTTATGCAACTAGTGCATGTCAGTCGGTGGAACCTATCTCACGTAAGCGTACGTGTAAGGTCGGTCCGGGCCGTTTCATCCCACAATACCATTGAAGCAAGAAAAGACTAGTAGCGGCAAGCAAGTTGACAAGATCTACGCCCACAACAAAATTGTGTTCTACTCGTGCAATAGAGAACTACGCATAGACCTAGCTCTGATACCACTGTTGGGGAATGTTGCAGAAAATAAAAATTTTCCTACGGTTTCACCAAGATCCATCTATGAGTTCATCTAAGCAACGAGTGAAAGGAGAGATGCATCTACATACCACTTTGTAGATCGCGAGTGGACGCGTTCAAAAGAACGGGGTTGAAGTAGTCGTTCTCGTCGTGATCCTATCACCGGAGATCCTAGCGCCGAACGGACGGCACCTCCGCGTTCAACACACGTACGGTCAGCGTGACGTATCCTCTGTCTTGATCCAGCAAGGGGGAAGGAGAGGTTGATGATGACCCAGCAGCACGACGGCGTGGTGGTGGATGCAGCAGAACTCCAGCAGGGCTTCGCCAAGCTGCTGCGGGAGGAGGACGAGGTGTAGCAAGGGGAGGGAGGCGCCAAGACTTGGGTGCGGCTGCCCTCCCCCCTGCCCTCCTTTATATAGGCCCCCAGGGGGGGCGCCAGCCCTGGGAGATGCAATCTCCCAAGGGGGCGGCGGCCAGGGGGGTAGAGTGCCCCCCAAGGCAAGTGGTGCGGCCCCCCCACCTAGGGTTTCCAACCCTAGGCGCAGGGGGGGCCAAGGGGGGTGGCGCACCAGCCCACTAGGGGCTGTTTCCCCTCCCACTTCAGACCATGGGGCCCTCCGGGATAGGTGGCCCCACCCGGTGGACCCCCGGGACCCTTCCGGTGGTCCCGGTACAATACCGGGTGACCCCGAAACTTTCCCGATGGCCGAAACAGCACCTCCTATATATAATTCTTTACCTCCGGATCATTCCGAAACTCCTCGTGACGTCCGGGATCTCATCCGGGACTCCGAACAACATTCCGTTTGCTGCATACTCATATTCATACAAACCTAGCGTCACCGAACCTTAAGTGTGTAGACCCTACGGGTTCGGGAGACATGTAGACATGACCGAGACGGCTCTCCGGTCAATAACCGACAACGGGATCTGGATACCCATGTTGTCTCCCACATACTCCTCGATGATCTCATCGGATGAACCACGATGTCGAGGGTTCAAGCAACCCCGTATACTATTCCCTTTGTCAGACGGTATGTTACTTGCCCGAGACTCGATCGTCGGTATCCCAATACCTCGTTCAGTCTCGTTACCGGCAAGTCACTTTACTCGTACTGTAATGCATGATCCCGTGATCAAACACTTGGTCACTTTGAGCTCATTATGATGATGCACTACCGAGTGGGCCCAGTGATACCTCTCCGTTATACGGAGTGACAAATCCCAGTCTCGATTCGTGTCAACCCAATAGACACTTTCGGAGATACCTGTAGTGCACCTTTATAGTCACCTAGTTACGTTGTGACGTTTAGTACGCCCAAAGCACTCCTACGGTATCCGGGAGTTACACGATCTCATGGTCTAAGGAAGAGATACTTGACATTGGAAAAGCTCTAGCAAAACGAACTACACGATCTTGTGCTATGCTTAGGATTGGGTCTTGTCCATCACATCATTCTCCTAATGATGTGATCCCGTTATCAACGACATCTAATGTCCATAGTCAGGAAACCATGACTATCTGTTGATCAACGAGCTAGTCAACTAGAGGCTCACCAGGGACGTATTGTGGTCTATGTATTCACATGTGTATTACGATTTACGAATAATACAATTATAGCATGAATAAAGACAATTATCATGAACAAGGAAATATAGTAGTAATCCTTTTATTATTGCCTCTAGGGCATATTTCCAACAGTTCCTTATGTATTTTTGTGTTCCCGAAGTCTGACCTTACACTTGATGTTCTAGATATCAAACCATAACTATAATGGTTCATGCTAGCACATCAAGGAGAACATTAGAAGCGGAGCGCTAAATGTCTCTCGGTCGATCATCCAGATATTGTTCCCCTTGGCCTCGCTAAGGTGAAATCTGAGAAGGTGTTATCTTCCTTTGTGTCTGCATCGTCCATCACTATTCATCATGGTAGTATGTTGTGGTTCCAGGATCCTTGGCATGGATGTTGGTAAAACCTTGATGAATATGGAAATGCTCAAGTTCTTGAGAGCACGCTCAGTCACTAGGTTATATTCTTGGTATCAATTGGAATGTGCCTTCCATTTGCTGAGTTGTTCCATACCGAAGTTTCTTTTCCAAACTGGGTATGTCATTCCTTTGAACTCCACCAATCGATTGCTGGTGAATTGCCTTAGCCTGGTATGAAGAGTTTCAGTCATCCTTTCCGATAGAGTTTCTTTCTGACGTCATCAAGTTGGATGAAGATCTTGAAATCAAAGACATCAAGATCAATATGAAGCAATGAATCAACATCCTTGAGAAGGACAGTTGGACCGTGAAGATCGTGCTAGCTTTGTGTCCCCTCTATTTTCTTACCTCACGTCTTGAATCTCGGGGCAAGATTCTCGTTTAGTGGGGGTGAGTTGTCACATCCCTAGTTTCTGGTACTGCCTGGTGTTTGCATCTTGTTGCATCATGTTTAAATTCTACTTAAGTTGAAATGGGGATTGATCAAACCCTAGCATCACAAAGAATTCAACTAGGTTCAAATAAAAATATTTGAAATGAACCCAAAATGCCTTCACAAAATGTTCATCATCTTTGGATTGGTCTTGAACCTCTGCCAAAAATATTGCACATTCTTCTAGGTCAATTGGGGGTCACTGAATTAAATCATATAGTATTTGCATTTGAGCATTTAAATCCTATAAAATATTTTAAATGCCCAAATAATCACAAACTGAAATGTTTACTGTTGGAAATATTCCAAATAGTGGCAACAGTCAGTTTGTATGATTTTTTGGAAATGCTCTGGCATTTTTAATAAATCCAAACACAATTACAGAAAATAGCAAACAGAAATAAAAAGAGAGAGAGACTCACCTGGGCTTTTACCTGTCGTTCTAGCCACCTGGCCTACCTGCTACAGTAGCTGGCCTGCTAGGCCAGCCCACCCCGTCGTGCGTCGTCTTCCTTGCGCCTACTAGCGTCGTGCGTGGCGCGTGCACAGCCGAGCCGCGGCCACCTCCTGCTAACCACGCAGCTGCTTCCCCCCCTCGCCCTGGACGTCGCCACGCACCCCACCCTGACCTCTCCTCCTCTCTCCCATGGTGATTTCCCTCTCAGTCCCTCTCTTCCATGACCATCCGCGGTCGTCCGAGAACGCCGACGAGCTCCACCGCGGCGGTCGTGCACCCCTTGCCTCGCTGACGCTTCCAGAAGAATGGTCGCGACCTCCTCTTCCTCCTCGCCGAGCCACGCAAGCCGAGGATCACCACGCCATCGTCTTCGAGCTCGTCACCGCCGCATCTGCTCGCTGGACTTCACTGATCGATTTGCCGTCTCCGACGCGTCCCCGAGCCCGCCGAACCGCTCTCCGGCCTCCCTGTGAGCTACCGCATCTCCCCCTTCTCTTCCTGCTGTTGTTTGCGCACTCTAGCTAGCCCCCACCACCTTGCCCGAGAACCCCTCGCTGCCGGCCGTGGTGCCGTTGCAGCCATAGCCGCTGCTGCTTGCGTCTGAGCCCGCGAACACACTCAGTGCATCCCAAGGAGCTCAAAGCACCCAACTGCTGCTCCTCCCGTGCTCTGTGGCGTGGATTCGGTCGAGCCCGAACTCCGGTCGCCACCGTGGTTGACGCCGTGCTCAACTCCGGCCACCCTGTAGCCTCCTGAGCACCCAGCTAGATGCAGGCGTCTGCGGGCTATCCTCTCGTGGCCTTCGCGCATCCACCCGTCGGTAGTAGCGCAGCCCCAGCGAGCTTCCGCCGTAGTTTTGGTCGCCGCCGGCGAAACCCCGGCGAGGGCCAACGTGGCTTCGTTATTATCCTGAGGCTAATTACCACGTTAACCTCGCCCTGTGTCACTGACAGAACAGCCCCACCACTCTAATTAACCACGGGGTAACCCCTATTTAGTTTTAACCTAACCCCAGTGGGCCCACGGGTCAGCTTGACCATGCTGACGTGGCTGTTGACTGGGCCCACATGTCTGTGACCCTAGCCATCACTGCGAGACTGACCAGCGGGTCCCACTGGTCAGGTTTGACTTGGTCAGCCGCAGTTGACCTGCTGATATCACAGTGACGCAATGCTAACGCAGTTAATCATTTTCTGGATTTAGAAAAATTCATAAAATTCCAAAAATTAGTATAAACTTCAAAAATTCATATAAAATTCAACCGTAACTCAGAATGAAATAATTTATATATGAAAAATGATCAGAAAAATCCAATCTATCCATCTGTAAGAGTTTCATGCATAATAGAACAACTTATGAATACTGTTTAGTACAAATCATATGAAGGGCATTTAAAACATCACATATGGAGTTTGAATTTGAATCTTTGATTCAAACCAACTCCATTTAACCTGTTGCTAGTTACATTAGCTCAAATCACAGCATATTGCCATGTCATGATCATGCATCATATTGTGCATTGCATGGATTGTGTTCTTCCTTGTGTGCCGGTGTTTGTCCCCTCTTAGTAGACGACGTACTGACGACGAGATCGATGACACCGATGAAGAACTATACTATCTTCAGAAGTGCCATGCAAGCAAAACCCCCTTGTTCATTCCGATACAATCCCACTCTCTCGCTCGGCTCTCTTTTACTGCATTAGGATAACAACGATTCATCTGTTCCCTGCTGCGCTAGTTGAACCCCTTTCCTCTGCATGACCTGTCATTGCCACAGTAAATAGATGAAACCCACAAGCATGAGTAGGAGTTGTCTGAGCCCTGATGTGCCTACTCATTCATGCTTGTTTGTCATGCCTGCTACTGCTTAGAGTTGAGTCAGGTCTGATTCAATGGGGATGAATTGGAATGGTGTTGAGCATATCCTACTGTGTGTGAGCTAAGTGTGTGAACACGATTTGGTAAAGGTAGCAGTGAGAGGCCATGTAGGAGTACATGGTGGGTTGTCTCATTGAAGCCGTCCTCAGGAACTGAGTTCTGTGTTTGTGATCCATGAACAGCTACTACCACACATTGGAATGCTTAAGTGCCCCTCTCGACTTATTAATCAATTCGATCTCTGTCCAGGAGTTGCAACTAGTTTCTGGTGTTTGTAGGTTGTGTTAGTAGTCTACCAAGTGGCACCCGGTACTGGTGGGCTTGGGTCAGACTAGGCACCATGGCCGGGTATGCCAAGCGCCGGCCGTTTGGTGGGCTTGGAACCGTGTACACATCATTTGGGGCCGTGAGCGACACCCCAGCCGGATCTCCTTACGGATGGAACCCGAATAGGCGATAAACCTGGACTAGAGACTTGAGTGGTTAGTCAGGTCATGGCCGACACCCAACCTAGGCTTCCGCTTGAAGGTTGCCGAGATACATGACGGTAAGTGGCGAGAGTGTATGTGAAGAAGTACACCCCTGCAGGGTTAATATGATCTATTCGAATAGCCGTGTCCGCGGTAAAGGACCTCTGGGTTGCCTATACAGTTCATAGACAAGTGAAAGTAGATACTCTAAAATGCGCAACATAAGCGTGACTACTATGGATGATGTTCTCGTAGGGAGACGGGAGCGGATCCGTAGTGGTGTATTGATATGGTGAATATGTGGACTCATGTGCGCCACCTCAAAAGAGTTACTTGCAGTCGTAGTTCAGGATAGCCACCGAGTCAAAGTTGGCTTGCTGCAGTTAAACCCCACCACCCCCTTTGTTGATAATGATGCATATGTAGTTAGTTCTGATGTAAGTCTTGCTGGGTACATTTGTACTCACGTTTGCCTATTTTATGTTTTTGCAGAGAGACTTCTGTCTCACTAGTAGTTCCGCGTGGACTTTGACGTTAGCTTGTTACCTCAGCTACGATCTTGTGCCCTCGGTAGGATCTGGTAAATAGTCAGGCTTCTCAGCCTTTTTGATTTGTAGATGTCCATACTCAAACATGTTAAGCTTTCGCATGTGCTTTGACTTGTATGCTCTGAGTGCTAGGTCGAGAGACCCATGTTTGTAATATCTCGCTCCTCGGAGCCTACTGAATAAAATACTTGAGTTGTATAGTCATGTTGTGATGCCATGTTGTATTTGCACATATCAAGCATATTGTGTGTATGCTATTGAAATGCTTGGTATGTGTGGGATCTGACTATCTAGTTGTTTATCCTTGGTAGCCTCTCTTACCGGGAAATGTCTCCTAGTGCTTCCACTGAGCCTTGGTAGCTTGCTACTGCTCCGGAACACTTAGGCTGGCCGGCATGTGTCCTTCTTTGTTCCTGTTCCTGTCCCTTCGGGGAAATGTCACGCGGTGTCTACTGGAGTCCTGTTAGCCTGCTACAGCCCGGTTCATCGGTGTCCTGCTAGCCCAGTTGCTACAGCCCGGATTCACTCGCTGATGACCGACACGTTCGTTGCTGGGTCATGTATGCTTGTACCTGTAAGTTAGTGTCACTTTGGGTTCAGGACTAGCCATGTTAGCCCGGGCTCCTTGTCATATGGATGCTAGCGACACTGTCATATACGTGTGCCAAAAGGCGCAAATGGTCCCGGGCAAGGTAAGGCGACACAAGTGGGAATACCGTGCGTGAGGCTACAAAGTGATATGGGGTGTGGCTTTGAGTCGGAGTCCTGACACCGATCCTCCCGAGGCTGGGCCTCCGAGCTTCCAGAGGACGGCGCCGCTGCTGGAGTCACAGGAATCGTTGTACCCCTTTGCGTTGAAGCCGCGGAAGCCGCCGCAACGCGCTCGACCTTGGAGGCCTAAGCACCCCCCTTCTTCTTCTTTGCCGACAACTGCGGTCTAACATCAAATGAAGATACTAAGCACAGTGTCAAGATCCAGGAGGAAGGCCAAGAAGGAACACTTACTGGTCCATGTCGACATAGCTCCTCTTCAGGCTCATCAGCGCGGGCTTCGCGGGCGCGACCGGAGTTGCGTTCTTGGGAGCAGGCGAGCACACGGTCGGCGCCATGCTGGATGGCGACGACGAAGGAGGAGTGCTGCCCAGGGGAACCTGCGCCGACCTGCCCCTCTTCACGACCGCCTGCTTCAGTTTCTTCGATGAGGTCCCCCCGGATCTCGTGGTGACCCCGATGGGGCGAGCCAACTCCATGACCGGGTGTGCGCCCTCGTCGTCGTCGTCGGTGAAGTCGCGGAGGAGGTCCCTCCGCCTCGGAGCAGAGGTTTCCCCTTCCCCCTCCTCGGTGGCTTCGGAGGAAGGATCGTCGGAGGACAGATCCACCAAGGAGGCGGCCGGCGGGGGAGGCCCCGTCAACACGAGCCCACGCTCGTTGAAGACAGGCATGGCGGCAGCAATCTCCCCCCCCCCCACCCCTGTCTTCCTGGAGGTACAGCGGGAGGAAATCATCTGGAGGGCCGCTTGGGTCCTTCCCGGCCAAGAAAAGTAGGACCTTGCCCAGCTCCTCGTCACGCAGGCTGTCTTGGCGCAGCTGGAGCTTGTCTTCGGCACCTTCAAGCTTCCACAAGGGGCGGGAGCGCTCCTAGAGTGGCGCTAGGCGCTGCGTCAGGAACTCCTTGATAATCATGGCTCCCGTCAGCTTATCCACCTTCAAGTTGGCCTCCATCTTCTTCATTAGCGGCCTCACCTGGGGGTCAGTAATCTTCTCAGAAGACCACCCCTTCTTAGAGGATGGGAGCCCGGTCGGCAGCTCCAGCAGGACGTGGGAGCACTTGGCGTCCATGAGGACCCATTTGTTTCGGGCCTCCTCCACCTTCTTCCAGGCCTGGGAAATCGCGTTGCTGCCATGGGCCGGACGAAGCTAGAACATCCTATGGGTTGGTGGCCATTCATGCGGAGGTAGAAGAAGTGGCGGAGCATTGCAATGGAGAGCATCACCCCCAGGAACGCCCCGCAGCAAAAGGCAAAGATGGATAAAAGGAGGACAGAGTTGGGATGAAGGTGGAGCGCGTGGATGCCGTAATGGTGGAGGATAGCATAGAAGAAGCGGAAGAAAGGAGGAATCAGCCCCGCATAGACGCTATGCAGGAAGAAGGGGTAGAAGGTACTGTTCGCAGGTTCCGGCTCGGCGGAGGTGACCCGGAGCGCTATCTTCCCCCCATTCGCTGTCATCGCTTGCTGTCAGCAGAAGCGTAGTCTGGAGCTTCTCCTTGGCGACGGCTCAAACCAGGCAGGGCCGGCAGCTGGTCTTGAAGCTATAGCTTTCTCGGCAGCCATCAGGTGAGAGCTTGGTGTGGAGGATCGGCAGATCTGGAGGATTTTTCTGGCGTAGGGAGAGAAGGGGATGTGGAAAAAGACAAAAGGAAGGAAATGAAGGCTCCGCGGCAAGTGTCAGCCCCTTTTGTCAGCCGGGAGCAGTTGCTGAGGCAGCATGGGGAAGTGGGACGCGCACATCCCATCAATCGCCATGCATCGTCCAAGGCCGCAGGCGGTTAGGGCCCGCGGTGTTCCGAACTTGTCCTCTGGCTTCACCTAGAAGCCAAGTCCGAGCATGCCTTGGGCCCGGGGCCTATTGTTAGTGTAATGGATACGGGGGTACCCAGACTTGCCTGCCTACGGCCCACTGCGTGGCTCCATCGACGGCCTGGTATGGCCCAGCTTCAGCATCAACAACTCAAGGCCCTCGCAAGGGGCCAAGCCTCGCCAGGCGAACGAGGCCAAGACCTCCAAGGGGGTCGGCCTCCTCAGGCTGGCTCCCGAGGAGCGGAGACTTCTATGAAAGGTGCACCTCACGAGGCTCAGCTGACATCAGCCATGACGATCGAGGCCAGGCGGGCGCCAGGCGGGCACCAGCGCATGCAGAGTACCAGTTTCCTCTTTGGTGCAAAGGAGGCAAGTGATGACCCACAAGTGTAGGGGATCTATTGTAGTCCTTTCGATAAGTAAGAGTGTCGAACCCAACGAGGAGCAGAAGCAAATGATAAGCGGTTTTCAATAAGGTTTTCTCTGCAAGCACTGAAATTGTAGGTCATAGATAGTTTTGTAATAAGATAAATAGAAACGAGTAACAAGTAAATAGAGTAAATAAAGTGCAGCAAGGTGGCCCAATCCTTTATATAGCAAAGGATAAGCTTGGACAATTTCTAATAATGAGAAAGGAGCTCCCGAGGACACATGAAAATTATCGTCAAGCTAGTTTTCATCACGTTCATATGATTCGCGTTTGGTACTTTAATAATTTGATATGTGGGTGGACTGGTGCTTGGGTACTGCCCTTACTTGGACAAGCATCCCACTTATGATTAACCCCTATTGCAAGCGTCTGCAACTACAAAAGAAGTATTAAGGTAAACCTAACCACAACATTAAACATATGGATCCAAATCAGCCCCTAACGAAGCAACGCATAAACTAGGGTTTAAGCTTCTGTCACTCTAGCAATCCATCATCTACTTATTACTTCCATATGCCTTCATCTAGGCATAATGGTGAAGTGTCATATAGTCGACGTTCACATAACACCACTAGAGGAAAAGACCACATACATCTCATCAAAATATCAAATGAATACGAAATTCACATGACTACTGATAGCAAGACTTCACCCATGTCCTCAGGAACAAACGTAACTACTCACAAAGCATATTCATGTTCATAATCAAAGGAGTAATAATATACATTAAGGATCTGAACATATGATCTTCCACCAAGTAAACCAATTAGCATCAACTACAAGGAGTAATCAACACTAGTAGCAACCCACAGGTACCAATTTGTGGTTTTCATACAAGATTGGATACAAGAGATGAACTAGGGTTTTGAGAGGAGATGGTACTGGTGAAGATGTTGATGGAGATTGACCCCCTCCCGATGAGAGGATCGTTGGTGATGACGTTGGTGATGATTTCCCCCTCCCGGAGGGAAGTGTCCCCGGCAGAACAGTTCCGCCGGAGCCCTAGATTGGTTCCGCCAAGGTTCCGCCTCGTGGCGACGGAGTTTCGTCCCGTAAGCTTGCCCATGATTTTTTCCAGGGTAAAAGCTCTCATATAGCAGAAGATGGACACTGGGGGCCCACTAGGGGTCCCAGGAGACAGGGTGGCGACCAGTGGGGGGGCGCGCCCCCCACCCTCCTGGATAGGGTGTGGGCCCCCTGATGTATTTCTTCCGCTCAATAATTCTTATTATTTCCAAAAATAGGTTTTGTGGAATTTCAGGATTTTTGGAGCAGTGCAGAATAGCTTTCCAATGTTTGCTCCTTTTCCAGCCAGAATTCCAGCTACCGGCATTCCCCCTCTTCATGGTAAACCTTGTAAAATAAGAGAGAATAACCATAAGTATTGAGATATAATGTGTAATAACAGCCCATAATGCAATAAATATTGATATAAAAGCATGATGCAAAATGGACGTATCAACTCCCCCAAGCTTAGACCTCGCTTGTCCTCAAGCGGAAGCCGATATCGAAAAAATATGTCCACATGTTTAGAGATAAAGGTGTCGATAAAAATAAAATACGTACATGAGGGCATCATGATCATTCTTATAACAGCAACATATATAGATTTTATCATATGATTTCTTATGCTTAAGTAACAATTGATTCACAATGTCAAGTATGGTTCAAAAACTTCATTGAGAACTAACAAACTATAATCTCAGTCATTGAAGCAATTGCAATTTATCATAACATCAGAAAGAGACACCAACAGAGCTTTTCAGCAAGTCCACATACTCAACATCTTGTAGTCTTCTATAATTGCTAACACTCACACAATACTTGTGGTTATGGAGTTTCAGCCGGACACTAAGAAAGATAGGGGCTTATTGTGTTGCTTCCCAATGTATTCACCTTTAGGTGATGTCAACAATAATAATCCATGCTAACTTACATCCAATTGGATATATATATCATGATCTTTCAAACACGAGGAGCTTGCCAAAGGATAAAATGAGAAGGGAAAGGTGAGGATCACCTTGACTCAAGCATAAAGTAAAAGATAGGCCCTTCGCAGAGGGAAGCAGAGGTTGTCATGTGCGTTTAGGGTTGGATGCACAAAATCTTAATGCAAAAGAACGTCACTTTATATTGCCCCTTGTATGTGGACCTTTATTATGCAGTCCATCGCTTTTATTACTTCCGCAACAAGATCGTACAAAGCTTATTTTCTCTGCACTAATAAGTCATACATATTTAGATAGCAATTTTTATTGCCTGCAACATGACAACTTACTTGAAGGATCTTACTCAATCCATAGGTAGGTATGGTGGACTCTCATGGCAAAACTGGGTTTAAGGATATTTGGAAGCACAAGTAGTATATCTACTTGGTGCAAGGAATTTGACTAGCATGAGGGGGAAAGGCAAGCTCAACATGTTTGGAAGGTCAATGACAATATGCTTTAACTAAGATGTGAGAAAATATAAACCATTACGTTGTCTTCCTTGTCCAACGTCAAATCTTCCTTGTCCAATGACAATATACTTAACGAGTGCTCCCAATCATAAAAGGTGTCCAAGATAATATATTTGTATGTGAACCCCTCTTTCCTTATCACTTCCTATTAATTGCAACGATGACCAAAACTACGTTTATCAATCCTCAACAACTTTTATGCCTCATACTTTCTATATGTCAAGTCATCACTATCCATAAGATCAATATGAACTCTTTTATTCTTTCTACTTCCTCAAGATTATAGCAACATAGCAAAGCCCTTGACTCAACACTAATCTTTATTATAGATAGCTCATGGACTCGATTACAGAAAGAGATCACAAAGCAAAACTCAAAACTACTTGATATCAAAACTTCAATCTACTAGATCAAGATACTACTAAAAGGATCGAACTAAATAAAATGGTAAAGATAGGAGTGTGATGGTGATACGATACCAGGGCACCTCCCCCAAGCTTGGCAGTTGCCAAGGGGAGTGCCCATACCCATGTGATTATGTCCTCGGAGGTGGTGAAGTAGGAGTTGTTGATGATGTAGGCTTGTCGTACGTCTTCCAAGGCATAGGCTCTCCATCATAGAAGGATGATCGAGTCTCCGGGATCCTTAAATCTGTAGCCAAACTCATCCTCTTGAATCTATATTCATACTCACAGTTCTGGTTTTGCAGGTCATAGATCTGGGCTTGGAGGTGCTCGATTTCTCTTGAAGCTTGAAGATGGTCTCCCCAATGACTTTGGCATCCAGCTTGTGGTTGTTGGTGAACCCGTGATCATCATCTGGTTGGCATTGAGTCCATGCTCCACCATCCCTTGGCACTTGAAAACTTGCTGCTCCATGGCATCGAGCTTTGTCTCCACGCTTCTGGTACACCATGGCCCTCCACATCGCGGATGTGCAGCACCCCCTCACGCATCTCAATGGTTTGAGGGTGTTGCAGCATCTCCGTGAGATAGGGGTTGATAACCCTCTCGAAAAACTTGTCCTTGGGAGCGCTTGGAGATGACATGATGCTCTAGATCTGAAACAGAAATAGCTCGAAATGAAAATAGAGGATATTTGCGTGATACGGTGGTCAAAACCTTCGGGAGTATATATAATGAATTTTTACCGACCAAAATATGTAACGTGCAAGAAAACGGAGTCTGGGAGGCACACGAGGTGCCCACGAGACAGGGGGGTGCGCCCAGTAAGGGTGGGCGCGCCCTCCACTCTCGTGGGGGCCTCGTGTCCCTTTCGGACTACTTCTTTCTTCCTAAAATTCTTAAATATTCCAAAAGTGATAAAAATTGCCATTTGAGTTGTTTTGGAGTCGGTTTACTTACCGTACCACATTCCTATTCCTTTTTGGAGTCTGGAATGTTGTGGAAAGTGTCCCTTATGTATTCTTCCGGGGTTACGGTTTCAATAATATTAGTTTCAACATTGATAGGATTACCTGAAATATAATGTTTAATTCTTTGACCGTTCACCACCCTCAGACTTGTGCCTTCGAAGTTGTTGATTTTTATGGCACCAGAACGATAGACCTCCTCGATAACGTAAGGACCTTCCCATTTAGAGAGAAGTTTTCCTGCAAAAAATCTTAAACGAGAGTTGAATAATAACACATAATCTCCTACGTTAAACTCACGCTTTTGTATCCATTTATCATGCCAGCGTTTGACTTTTCTTTCAATAGCTTGGCATTCTCATAGGCTTGGGTTCTCCATTCATCAAGTGAGCTAATATCAAACAACCTCTTCTCACCGGCAAGTTTGAAGTCATAGTTGAGCTCTTTAATAGCCCAATATGCTTTATGTTCAAGTTCAAGAGGTAAATGACATTCTTTTCCATAAACCATCTTATAAGGAGACATACCCATAGGATTTTTGTATGCAGTTCTATAGGCCCATAATGCATCATCAAGTTTTTTGGACCAATTCTTTCTAGATCTATTCACAGTCTTTTGCAAAATTAATTTGAGCTCTCTATTGCTCAACTCTACTTGACCACTAGACTGCGGATGATAAGGAGATGCGATTCTATGATTAACATCATACTTAGCAAGCATGTTACGGAAAGCACCATGAATAAAATGTGAACCACCATCAGTCATAAGATATCTAGGGACTCCAAACCTCGGAAAAATAACTTCTCTAAGCATTTTAATAGAAGTGTTATGATCAGCACTACTAGTTGGAATAGCTTCTACCCACTTAGTAACATAATCAACAGCAACTAAAATATGTGTGTAACCATTAGAGGCAGGAAAAGGTCCCATATAATCAAAGCCCCAAACATCAAACGGTTCAATAACAAGAGAGTAATTCATAGGCATTTCTTGACGTCTACTAATATTACCTATTCTTTGGCATTCATCACAAGATAAGACAAACTTACGAGCATCTTTGAAGAGAGTAGGCCAATAAAAACCAGATTGTAGTACCTTGTGTGCAGTTCTATCTCCAGCGTGGTGTCCTCCATAGGATTCAGAGTGACACTTGCATAGGATCTGTTCCTGTTCATGCTCAGGCACACAACGTCTAATAACACCATCTACTCCTTCTTTATAAAGGTGTGGATCATCCCAAAAGTAATGTCTTAAATCATAAAAGAACTTTTTCTTTTGCTGGTATGTGAAACCAGGCAATATAAATTTAGCAACAATGTAATTAGCATAATCAGCATACCAAGGAGCAATATGAGAAGCATTAATAACCGCTAATTGTTCATCGGGGAAGCTATCATCAATATGCAGTGGGTCATCAAGAACATTCTGTAACCTAGACAAGTTGTCTGCAACGGCGTTCTCAGCTCCCTTTCTATCAATAATATGCAAATCAAATTCTTGGAGCAGGAGAACCATCTAATGAGCCTAGGTGATGTGGAGCATCCCTCGTCCATCCACATGGACACGCCATCACCATCGCAAGCACCGAGTGGACCGGTGACAAGAGCACATGCACGCAACATCGAGAACGAGGTCACTTCTTTCCTCTTCGAGTTTCATTCAGTTTCACATGAGAATGAGTGTCTACCTCAAAGAGACATACTATGCACTCATAGGTACTTTGGAGATGATCGCGAGGAAGCACAGAGGAAGCACAGAGGAAGCACCAAGTTCACCGGAGACTCAAGAGAAAGGAGAGGGAGAAGAGCATGAAGACTCGGAGGCTCTGGAACCCCCGGGTGCCCGGCCATCCATGCCCCCGGGTGCCCGGGCCTTCGGTCGCCGGCTGGGCGCTCGCCCTGGCCACACCGGGTGCCTGGACAAGGAGCCCTGGATGCCCGGCCCTGCCAGCCTTGGCGCAGCCCCGCCACCCCGGGTGCCCGGTCAACTGGCCCTGGGTGCCCGGCCTACCTCGCTGGGCGCTGGCCCTCGCCCCCGGGTGCCCGGGCCGCCACCCCCCGGGTGCCCGGACCCAACAGCCGCGGAGGCCCGGCTCCCCCTGATCAGCCTGGGTGCCCGGATCTTCGACCCCTGGGTGCCCGGCCCCTCCTCTTGCGCATGTCTCTGTTTGGTCCGGGTGCCCGGACCCCTTTGCCTCGGGTGCCCGGACCCCTCTGGTTGTGCCTGCGTGCACTAAGGGCAAATGACCCATGTACCGTCATTTTACCCCCAATTCGTCCCTAGCCTATATAAACACCTCCCCTAGCTCTTTTGGAAGGATAGCAAAGTATTTGATAGACATTTGTGAGCTTTGCTCCATGGATCCACTCCACTAGGAGATCAAGACCTCCTCTTGGAGTGACCAAACATCAAGACCTCCTCCTTGGGGAAGGATCCTCATCATAGGATCATCAAGCCCTCATCTCCTTCATAGGATTTGGGATGAACTGTACCTTGTATCTTATTTCCCTTTGATTGTTCATGTACCTTGTGGATCTTGTGTGATTGTTAGTCTAGTGGATGTGTGATTTGGACTTGTTCTTGAGTGTTCCTCTTGTTTTCCCTCTTGTGTTCATCTTGTTCTTGGGGATTCCCCCTCCAATTCGTGAAAGATCTTCACCTAGGGTTCCACCCTACAACATCTTGGTATCATGAGCCACGTTGATCACGAAATTGGAGCCCCCCTTCTTGTTCTCTAGCCTAATTTTGTTGTGTTCTTCCCCAAATTCGAAAATTCCTCACCAAAAATAGCCCCAATTTTTTTTGTGATTTGTTGGTTTGATGAGATTTTGTTGGATTTGATCCATGGATTTGCTTGGTTTCAAGTGGATCTAGCATTCCCCCATCCATCTCCACCTTTCCCTCCACAAAATCCACCATTTTTTTGCACTTTCCCACGAATTTCCGCCCAAATCCGTCAACCCCGAGACCCGGACCTCAAACCCCGGGCACCCGGACCTCCCCGCCCACCTCCGCTGACCACCCCGGGTGCCCGCACCCCAAACCCCGGGCACCCACACCCCCGGGCTGTTTGCCTCGGACCACGCCGGGTGCCCGCACCCCCAAACCCCGGGCAGCTGCACCCCCCGAATCAGCCCACTTCCACTCATCGTTTCGGCCATAACTTTCACCTTCGGAGTCTGATTTTGACGTTCTTTAGCTCGTTGAGTAGCTATTGACATCCCCATCCATCTAGATAGGTTTCAACATCATTTTACTCCAACAAAAAATTGGCATTTTGGCATCTTTGCATAGGCCATCCACCATATCATCCGCAAAACCACCTTCGCTTTCCGCAACTTAACCCATTTTCGATCCATATAGCATTTGTGGTTGCTTGAGTGGTGACTTAAGTCTCCTAAGGTGTTTCGTCTACTTAGGTATGGTTGCTTCGTCATCAACCACCACCACCATTTCTTCATTGCTAACTCCGGAACCACCAATGCATTCCGCTACCACCATTTGACATTTTCCTTGAGATTTTGAGTTCGCGGTTTTTTACCGTTTCCTAAGGTGTTTCGGCTACTTAGGGACGGGTCTACATCATCTTGGTATCTACATCAAGAACACTGCCACTCATCATCGCCGCGAGGTCTTCTTCGACATCGACCACTTCACCATTCTGACAACCTAACCGTAAGCAAGAACGGTAACCTCCGTATCACCTTGGTATTGTGGTATCCTATCATTGTACATTCTTGCCATTACATTGTTAACCCTTTAGCCCATTTTGTGTCACTTGCCTATTGAGACTAGCCATTGAGTATTTCCGGCAACGTTACTTGTGCACATTAGTGATCCATACCTTCCATTGCATACATACCATATCATATTGGTATCATCTTGGTATCATCATATCTTCCCTTGTGTCACAAGATCGTTCCCGCATATACACAATGGCTATCTTGGTTTGTGCATTTTGCATAAGTGGACATATAAGAAAAGGAATAAGCTTTTAAGCAAAAGGAAAAGAGAGCAAAGAGCTTGTAAGCAAGAGCCATAGCATCATACCATTGCACATAAGATTGTCATATCCTATCATCTTGGGTCATATTGAGAAGAACATCGGGAACATCATACACATAGCATACTTGGGATAGAAAGCTCATACATTTTGCATCTTCTAGGTTGTGCACAAGTGTCGTATCCGCCTATTGAGCAATCGTGCTAGCGTCTCTCTTGAGTTGTGCAACACGAGCGTTTTCCGTGGATTCCACATTTTGTGCTCATTCCTTGGTTGCACGACCCCATTTATCTATCCGTGTGTGTGTGTTTCCGTGTGCCACATATTGCTATTGGTCTACTTGTTTCACTTGCGAATTTGTGAATCTTTTCCAACATTATTGACTCTTGCTAACATTTTGCATCAAATTTTTGTGCCACTATCTTCACCGAGCTCCACTATAAGCTTTACTTGATAGGTGTGAGTGAACAAGTCTGGTACCAATTCCACTATTCTTTCATCTCACATTGAGTGAAACGGGATACATCCTCAACTTTGGGAAAAGGTAACTTGGTATTGTTTATCTCATTTCCTACTCACCTCTACTCGAGTCTTGTGATGGATAGGCAAGGCATTTCATCTCCGGTCTTCCACGACAACGACGACATGAACAACTACATCACCAAAATGCCCATCTTCAGACTACAACGAGCAACGCGAGGCATTGAGCGACTCACCGCTGACATTCATCAACTTGAAGCACGGACAAGAGACTACCTCGACACCAAGTTGGCCGAACAAAGGGATCAAGTACGCGACATGTTGGCCAACTACAAGTCTTCTTCCCCTTCGTCATCTTTAAGGCAGCGATGCTCAAGTGGCCAATCTTCGGAACGTCATCGAGCTCAATCACTACAACACCATCAAGATGAAGATGCTCGCGATGCCTCCACCTACAAGTCCCAAAAAGCTCTACATCAAGCTACGGCCAAACTTCATGAGCACAAGAGAAGACCGCGAGACACGCACCACCAAGACGGAGCTACGATTACTACCACCACTTCGGCATCTTCGCCAAATGTTATCAAGGCATCTTCGCCTTTGGACGTACGGCATCTTCGCCTACATCCGACGAATACGCCTACTCCGACATCTTCAAGTACAAGGCGACCACATACGAGCGAGGGCGACACTTCAATCTTCAGAAGTCCCTCAAGAAAGATGATTGAGCATGGGATTTTCCCTTCGGCATGGACGAGAGTGATGATGTGCCATCTTCGGCCTTCATCCACGACGAGAGCGATGATGTGCCATCTTCGGCCTTCATCCACGGCGACGACTACGAGATGGTTGAGCATGGGATTTTCCCTTTGACCATGGCGACTTATGATGACTTGAGTGACTTGTGCCACCATATTGAGAGTGAGAGTGACTTCACCACTAGCCCCATATATGACGAGTTGCCCCAATTCCCATGTGAGGAGAGCCACCACCACCACCACTTTAGTTATTTGAGTGACTCCACCATATGTGACATTGAGTGCACCTACCTTGAGGGAGTGAGTGAGCCACCACCACATAGATAGAGTGAGGTAGTTGATAGGGCATGCGAGGCCATTTCGATTTCTAACAACTTAACCTCTACCTCTATTGTTTCTTCTCATTTGGTGCTAGGTCCCATTTATGATGACGCGCCGATCCTCGACGACTTCGTCCTTCCTATGGACAAGACGATGGCCATGGTGGAATATGATGCACCCCCCACATGGTTCCATCAAGATGAAGATGATGACCACCATTAGGTCTTTGCCACCTCACCTACACCACATGAGTGGAATGATATCAGTAACATAGGTGATGGTGATGCTCTTGTCCCACTAGTGGACATTCTAGACATTGATTGCTTGCATGATGTTAACCCACCTATTACCATGCTCCATGCTAGTATGATTTCGCCATGCAATGATGTACCCATTTATGATGAGTTTGATGATTTCCATGCGGAGTCTAGTAGTTGTGATGCCATGTTACATAGGATTTCTTGTGACAATTCTCTAGGTCACATCATGTTTGACAATCCGCTTGACTTGTCATATGTTATGCATGAGATCCACCATATGTCATATTTGCAATCTCATCTTAGTGACTATGCATATGCCATCAACATAAACCCAATTTGCACATATGGCATAGATGACAAGCCCGTGGTTATTGGCATTTTTTTCTTGTGATGATATTGATATGCTCCCTTTGCATCATTTATCTCATATGCCATGCCATGACCACCTAGCTTAGGATATGCATTGTTTTGGATGTTCTCCATTTTCTCCATATGATGTTTCCACTATTGCTCATGAGGAGACCCCCATAGTTTCCTCATACATTTTAGGAGATTTTGATCAATCCTATCCTTTGCATGATCCCAATACTTGTGTGCACAATATGCTCCCCATGAATAAACATGATATTGATGTGGCATATACTTCTATGCTAAATTTGCATCTCCATCGTGTCATACACAATAACTATTATTTCATGATGGATGACATGTTCTTATACCATGCATCAAATTTCTTTGAGCGATGCTTATCTTGTGCTAACTCACATGTGCACATACACATCATGATGGATGATGTGTACATTTACCATGCGCACAATTTCTTTGGATTGTGTCTCTTTTGTGTAGGTACCCATGAATACTTGTCAACCTCGCAATCCCATGAGTTGACAAAACAAGCTCTCGAGAGCAACGATGACTTGGGAGCACATGGATTGTCTTTCCCACCGCTTTCTTCGCGCAAGGACTTTGCACATTTCTTCTACATGGCTCTCACATGGTTATGGGTTATTTACCCCTTCTCATTTTATGCCCATATTGCCATGTTCACTTTGCATGATATGCTCATTCCTATGCCTTTGCCATGCATTTGTGACCCATGCTTTGCATTACACATGATGATTGACTCTACTATGTGTATGTGTATTTGCAAGCTCGGTGGAGATATTGCTTGTTATTGCCATGTTTGCTATGTGCTCCATTCCTATGATGATATCTTGCTTTGCAATCATGCTTGTGGTATGCCATGTGCATTTCCTATGCCTACTCTTTGCTCACATGACATGATTGCCATGATTTCCTCTAGTGTGTTGCATCTTCGCTCCACTAGTTTGCACGACTTGATTCCTATGCTTTCTCATGTTGCATCCAATTCTTGGATTACTTGGTCATATAACATGCTTGGTTGCAACAATGTCGTTACTTCACATATGCCATGTCCCATTGATTGCTACATGATTGATTTGATTGCATCACACATGATGAACAATTGCTCTTGCTATCGTGTTGAGTGCCACTCGATTTTCAATACACCATATGCACATTATGATCAGATTGTCTTGCACTTACAACATGTGTTTAGACATATCATCTTCTTTGGTGTTGTAAATGGTTCATATGCATACCATAGACCATTTGTTGAGCACTTTATGCATGCTTGCTATGATCTTGAGGTTGATGCTTGTTCTCTTGTCGATGCTTGTTTCCATGATGTCTTTGCTTGTGCTCCATTTATATGCTTAAATGCCATGACACACTTCTTTGTCAAACCATATGTTATGCTTGATGACAACACTTGTTGGGTGAATCACCTCTTGAATGCTTGGTTTTGCTTTAATGCCAACCACATTTGTTTTTCCAAGTGCTTGTTATATTTGCTCCTTTTGAAGGAACTACAAGACGGTGCGACATTGGAGAGTGCCCATTTCGAGCATCCACATGACAAGTGTTTGGCGGTTGTCCACTCCTACACGGCGACGCCATCTCTTTCCCATGGTGATGAAGATCACGATCCGTGGACGGATCTCTCCCAAGGGAGGGGAGATGATGCAGAGCATCCCTCGTCCATCCACATGGACACGTCATCACCATCACAAACACCGAGTGGATCGGTGACAAGAGCACGTGCACGCAACATCGAGAACGAGGTCACTTCTTTCCTCTTCGAGTTTCATTCGGTTTCACATGAGAATGAGTGTCTACCTCAAAGAGACATGCTATGCACTCATAGGTACTTTGGAGATGATCGCGAGGAAGCACAAAGGAAGGACCAAGTTCACCGGAGACTCAAGAGAAAGGAGAGGGAGAAGAGCATGAAGACTCGGAGGCTCTGGAACCCCCGGGTGGCCGGCCATCCATGCCCCCAGGAGCCCGGGCCTTCGGCCGCCGGCTGGGCGCTGGCCCTGGCCACACTCGGTGCCCGGCCAAGGAACCCCAGGTGCCCGGCCCTGGCAGCCTGGGCGCAGCCCCGCCACCCCGGGTGCCCGGTCAACTGGTCCCGGGTGCCCGGCCTGCCTCGCTGGGCGCTGGCCCTCGCCCCCGGGTGCCCGGGCCGCCACCCCCAAGTGCCCGGACCCAGCAGCCGCGGAGGCCCGGCTCCCCCTGATCAACCCGGGTGCCCGAACCTTCGACCCCCGGGTGCCCGGCCCCTCCTCTGGCGCATGTCTCTGTTTGGTCCGGGTGCCCGGACCCCTTTGCCCCGGGTGCCCGGACCCCTCCGGTTGTGCCTGCGTGCACTAAGGGCAAATGACCCATGTACCCTCATTTTACCCCCAATTCGTCCCTAGCCTATATAAACACCTCCCCTAGCTCTTTTGGAAGGATAGCAAAGTATTTGATAGACATTTTTGAGCTTTGCTCCATGGATCCACTCCACTAGGAGATCAAGACCTCCTCTTGGAGTGACCAAAGATCAAGACCTCCTCCTTGGGGAAGGATCCCCATCATAGGATCATCAAGCCCTCATCTCCTTCATAGGATTTGGGATGAACTCTACCATGTATTTTATTTCCCTTTGATTGTTCATTGACCTTGTGGATCTTGTGTGATTGTTAGTCTAGTGGATGTGTGATTTGGACTTGTTCTTGAGTGTTCCTCTTGTTTTCCCTCTTGTGTTCATCTTGTTCTTGGGGATTCCCCCTCCAATTCGTGAAAGATCTTCACCTAGGTTTCCACCCTACAACACTAGGCTTAGCATCTTTCTTTTCCATAAGATATTTAATAGCAGCATGATCAGTGTGAATAGCAACTTTGGAATCGACAATATAAGGTCTAAACTTATCACATGCAAACACAGCTGCTAAGAATTCTTTTTCAGTAGTAGCATAATTTCTCTGGCCAGTATCAAGAGTCTTACTAGCATACTAGATAACATTCAATTTCTTATCGAATCTTTGCCCTAGAACAGCACCTACAACATAATCACTAGCATCACACATAATTTCAAAAGGTAAATTCCAATCAGGTGGCTGAACAATAGGTGCAGTGATCAAAGCTTTCTTAAGTATTTCAAATGCTTCTACACAATCATCATCAAAGACAAAAGGAATATCTTTTTGAAATAAATTAGTCAGAGGCCTAGAGATTTTAGAAAAGTCCTTAATGAACCTCCTATAAAAGCTGGCATGACCAAGGAAACTTCTTATAACTTTTATGTCCTTGGGACATGGCATCTTTTCAATAGCATCAACTTTGGCTTTGTCAACTTCAATACCTCTCTCGGAAATCTTATGCCCCAAGACAATGCCTTCATTAACCATAAAGTGACACTTTTCCCAATTCAGGACGACACTAGTGTCTTCGCATCTCTGCAAAACTCGATCAAGGTTGCTCAAACAATCATCAAAGGAGGATCCATAAACGGAGAAATCATCCATGAATACCTCACAAATCTTTTCACAAAAATTAGAGAATATAGCCATCATGCATCTTTGAAAGGTAGCAGGTGCATTACATAAACCAAAAGGGATACGTCTATAAGCAAAAGTACCGAAAGGGCAAGTAAAAGTAGTTTTTGATTGATCCCCCGCTGACACAGGTATTTGAGAGAAACTAGAATAACCATCTAGAAAGCATAAATGAGTATGTTTGGGTAGTCTTTCTAGCATTTGATCAATAAAAGGTAAAGGGTAATGATCTTTCTTAGTAGCCTTATTTAATTTACGGAAATCAATTACCATCCTATAACCTGTAATAATTCTTTGCGGGATCAATTCATCTTTATCATTAGGAACAATGGTAATAGCTCCCTTTTTAGGAACACAATGGACAGGGCTTACCCAATCACTATCAGCAACGGGATAAATTATACCTGCCTCAAGGAGCTTTAGTATCTCATTTCTTACCACTTCTTTCATTTTGGGATTCGGTCGTCGTTGAGGATCTCTAACTGGTTTGGCATCTTTCTCCACTGTAATTTTGTATTGCCATAATGTGGGACTAATGCCCTTAAGATCATCCAGAGTATATCCAATAGCAGCTCGGTGCTTCTTCAGAGTTTTCAATAATCTTTCTTCTTCTTGCTCTGAAAGGTTAGCACTAATAATAACATGATATATTTTCTTTTCATCAAGATAAGCATACTTAAGATTATCGGGTAATGGTTTGAGTTCAACCACGGGATCACCTTGGGTGGAGGGGGATCCCCAAGAATTTCAACGGGAAGATTATGTTTCAGCACAGGTTCCTCTTTAAGGAACACTTCATCTATTTCCCTTCTTTCCTTCATAAACATATTATTTTCATGGTCAAGCAAATATTGTTCTAACGGATCAGTAGGAGGCACAACAATGGAAGCAAGACCAATAATCTCATCCTTACTAGGTGGTTCCCTATCAAGAGGTTGTCTACAAAACTTAGCAAAATTAAACTCATAAGACATACCATCTAAGCCAACGGTGACAGTATCTTTTTCACAATCACTCATAGCACTAGTTGTATTCAAGAAGGGTCTACCAAAAATAATGGGACAAAAATCATCTTGTGGGGAACCAAGAACAATAAAATCAGCAGGATATTTAACCTTCCCACACAAGACTTCAACATCTCTAACGATCCCAACTGGTTTAATGGTATCCCTATTAGCAAGCTTAATGGTAACATCAATGTCTTCAAATTCAACGGGTACAATGTCGTGCATAATTTCTTGATATAAGGTATATGGTATTGCGCTAGCACTAGCACCCATATCACATAAGCCATGATAACAATGATCTCCTATTTTAACAGAAATAACAGGCATGCCTACGACAAGTCTATGTATCTTAGAATCTGGTCTAGCAATATTAGTAGTCTCATCACAGAAATAAATAACATGCCCATCTAAATCATCATCCAAGAGATCTTTAACCATAACAATACTAGGTTCAACATTGATTTGCTCAGGAGGTGTATAAGTCCTAATATTACTCTTACGAACAATAGTCGAAGTTTTAGCATGATCCTTTATCCTAACAGGAAATGGGGGTTTCTCAACATAAGTAGTAGGAACAATAGGATCACTATAGGTGACAGTCTTTTATTCAACTGTAATAGGTGCAACTACTTTCACTTCAATAGGAGGATTATATTTAAACCACTTCTCTTTAGGGAGATCAACGTGAGTAGCAAAAGATTCACAGAAAGAAGCTACTATCTCAGAGTCAAGTCCATACTTAGCGCTAAATCCACGAAAAGCATCGGTATCCATAAAAGATTTAACACAATCAAACTTAGGTCTCATACCTGACTCCTTACCATCGTCGGAACCCCAATCTTCAGAGTTGCGTTTAATTCTTTCCAATAAGTCCCATTTGAAATCAATAGTCTTCAGCATATAAGAACCAGTGTAGGAAGTATCGAGCAGGTTGCGATCATTAAGAGAAAGCCAAGCATAAAAATTTTGAATAATCATTTCCCGGGAGAGCTCATGATTGGGGCATGAATATAACATTGACTTAAGCCTCCCCCAAGCTTGAGCGATGCTTTCTCCTTCGCGAGGCCAGAAATTATGTACGTAATTATGATCACGATGAACAAGATGCATAGGGTAGAACTTCTGGTGAAATTACAACTTCAATCGTTTATAATTCCCAGATCTCGTATCATCACATAGCCTATACCATGTCAATGCATCTCCCTTCAAATATAAAGGGAAGACCTTCCTTTTGAAAACATCATGGGAATACCTGCAAGCTTAAATAATCCACAGACTTCATCCACAAAGATAAGGTGTAAATCGGGATGCAATGTTCCATCTCCCGCAAATGGATTAGCTAGCAGTTTCTCTATCATACCTGAAGGAATCTCAAAGTAAATATATTCAATAAGTTCAGTAGGTTGAGGAGAAACTCTTTGCTCTTCTGGTCGGGGTGAAGATACCCCAAACAAGCCCCTCAAAGGATTAGTTTCCATAGTGACAAGTAACAGAAAATTTCAGCACACTATATAAATGTTTCCTTACCAAGTTCCACTCACCAAAAGCGCTACATTCCCCAGCAACGGCGCCAGAAAAGAGTATTGATGACCCACAAGTGTAGGGGATCTATCGTAGTCCTTTCGATAAGTAAGAGTGTCGAACCCAACGAGGAGCAGAAGGAAATGATAAGCGGTTTTCAGTAAGGTTTTCTCTGCAAGCACTGAAATTGTAGGTGATAGATAGTTTTGTAATAAGATAAATAGTAATGAGTAACAAGTAAATAGAGTAAATAAAGTGAAGCAAGGTGGCCCAACCCTTTATATAGCAAAGGATAAGCTAGACAATTTCTAATAATGAGAAAGGAGCTCCCGAGGACACATGGGAATTATCGTCAAGCTAGTTTTCATCACGTTCATATGATTCGCGTTCGGTACTTTGATAATTTGATATGTGGGTGGACCGGTGCTTGGGTACTGCCCTTACTTGGACAAGCATCCCACTTATGATTAACCCCTATTGCAAGCGTCCGCAACTACAAAAGAAGTATTAAGGTAAACCTAACCACAACATTAAACATATGGATCCAAATCAGCCCCTAATGAAGCAACGCATAAACTAGGGTTTAAGCTTCTGTCACTCTAGCAACCCATAATCTACTTATTACTTCCCTATGCCTTCCTCTAGGCCCAAATAATGGTGAAGTGTCATGTAGTCGACGTTCACATAACACCACTAGAGGAAAAGACAACATACATCTCATCAAACTATCGAACGAATACCAAATTCACATGACTACTGATAGCAAGACTTCACCCATGTCCTCGGGAACAAACGTAACTAATCACAAAGCATATTCATGTTCATAATCATAGGAGTAATAATATGCATTAAGGATCTGAACATATGATCTTCCACCAAGTAAACCAATTAGCATCAACTACAAGGAGTAATCAACACTACTAGCAACCCACAGGTACCAATTTGTGGTTTTGATACAAGATTGGATACAAGAGATGAACTAGGGTTTTGAGAGGAGATGGTGCTGGTGAAGATGTTGATGGAGATGAACCCCCTCCCGATGAGAGGATCGTTGGTGATGACGTTGGTGATGATTTCCCCCTCCCGGAGGGAAGTGTCCCCGGCAGAACAGCTCCACCGGAGCCCTATGTGACGCTCGGATAATTAGGCTACAGTAAGACTCTCCTAATGATGCCATGTCCTCTATGTTACTGTTGCTAATCAAGTGGCAGTTCCAAAAACATTGCAAATTCAAAAATGAATTAGTGACAAACACCCAAAGTTCTCAAAAGCCAAAACAAAAATGTTCGGTGGGTGCCAAATATTGCATTGGTAATTATTGTGGGGAAAACAAATTTTTAGAAAGTGCCTAAATATCTAAAGTGAAATAAAGCAGAAAAGATAAGGTAAAAGAACCCCCCCCCCACTGGGCCAGGCGGCCCAGCTCGCAGGCCATACCGGCCCATCTGGCCCAGCTCCCCCTGCCGCGTCCCCTTCCCCTGTTCCCCCGACCCGGGTCGGAACAGGGCGCGTCCCCGCCCAACCACCTCGCCGGCACTGACGCCGGGAGGGGATAAGATCGCCAGCGCCGCGCCTCCTCGGTTCCTCCTCCCACTCACCCCGCTCTCCCCCTCGGCCCCCGCGCCTCTCCCACCCC
>NC_041383.1:353036349-353050628 GCF_002162155.2 Triticum dicoccoides
ATCCGAGCGCCACCGCCGCCATGGTTCCGGCCTAGCCACGGCCACCGTGCCCACCTCTCCGCCCCACTGTGTCCCCGGGGTCCGTCGTCGTCCACTGCTTCGACTGGTGCATCCCGTTGAAGCTGGGAGCCACCGCGACGCCACCGTCTTCCTCCTCTGCTCTGACGAGACTTGTCGCCGCTCTTCACCAACCCCGGCGACGCCCCTGCAGCTAATAAACCTCCAAGGGCCACCGTGTGTGCCGCTCGGTGAGCGCCCGCTTCCTCCCCTCTCTCTGGCGCCCCCCTGGATAGCTGTCACCGTAGCTCCCGAACACTCCACCATGGACCCCGTCGCCGACGAGTCTCCGGTGACCAAATGGTCACGGGCCCGCGTCGGTTGCGCTCACCACGCCCCATAGGTCCTCCCCAGGCTCTCCATTTGACCGCTAGCTCGCCGTAGCTCTGTTTCCATCGAGCTCCCGTACGCGTCGCCGCCCGCGCTCGTCGCCGGCAGGCGTCCGGTGACCCTTTGGTCCCGGGCTCGTGCCGTTGTGCTCGCGCAAGCGCGAAGGCTTTGCCCCGCCCTTCTGTTTGCCCCGTACCGGGCCGCCTCACCGTTTTCGTTGCTTGCCCGAAAGACCTCGCCGCCGTCGAGCTTGTAGCGCTCGACTCTAGCCACCATAGCCTCCGCAACCACCACCATTCGCTCCGCCGTTGTCTTGCCGTTCGAATGCGACCGGTCCCGCCCAATTTGGTGCCTCGTAGGCAAAACCCAGTGCTCGCCGGCGTTCGGCCGCTGCGTGCGAGCTCGCCGGAGCTACTCCGGCGGCTCCGCTGAGCTGGCACACCGGGGCCCACCCCTGGGTCACTGCTTGTGGGCCTGGGGGCCGCAACTGGCCACGTTGACCGAAGTCAACTAAGCTGACGTGGCAGTTACTGCCACTGACATGCGGGCCCCATCCCATAGAACAAATAAAAACAAATAGATAAACTGCTACTTAATTAAATTAATTAATTAAAACCTAATCTCTCGCTGACTACTGGGCCCTACCTGCTAGTTAACCCATTTAGTTAGTTTCAAAACTCTGTTAATGCCCCTGACAATGACATGTGGGTCCCACTGGACCCACCTGTCTGGTTTGACTGGTCAGCTGACCAGTTGACCTGCTGACATCATTGTGATGTCATGCCTGCGTCATCAAACACTGTTCTGAATAATATTGGCTTTAGATAAATAATTAAAATCAGAAAATGATTTAAATCTTAGAAAATCATATCTTTTAATCCGTAACTCGGATGAAAATACTTTCTACATGAAAGTTGCTCAGAACGACGAGACAAATCCGGATAAGCAGCTCATTCGTCCGCCACACATCCCTAATCTATCGGACTCGCAACTTTCCCCCTCTGGTTCATTTGTCCGAAAACGCGAAACACCGGGAATACTTTCTCGGATGTTTTCCCCCTTCGTCGGTATCACCTACCACCACGATCGGGCACACCTAGCATTGTTACTTGTCATGTCATGCATCGATATACCTCTGTTTTCATTGTATTCATTGTTTCTTCCCCCTCTTCTCTCCGGTAGACTACAAGACCGACGCTGCTGCTGCCCAGTTCGACTACGGAGTTGATGACCCCTCCTTCTTGCCAGAGCAACCAGGCAAGCCCCCCCCCCCCTTGATCACCAGATATCGCCTATTCTTATCTATACTACTTGCATTAGAGTAGTGTAGCATGTTACTGTTCAGTTACTCCTATTCTGTTGCATAGCCTGTCATTGTTGCTACAGTCATTGATACCTTACCCACAATCCTAAATGCTTAGTATAGGATGCTAGTTTATCATCATTGGCCCTACATTCTTGTCAGTCTGCCTTGCTATACTATTGGGCCGTGATCACTCGGGAGGTGATCACGGGTATATACTATACATATATACATACTACAGATGGTGACCAAAGTCGGGTCGGCTCGAGGAGTACCCGCGAGTGATTCACAGATTGGGGGCTGAAAGGACCTTTGTTCCGACGGCCCTCTGTGTGGATCTTTGTGGCGGAGCGACAGGGCGGGTTGAGACCACCTGGGAGACAGGTGGGCCTGGCCCTGGTCGGCGTCCGCGGTTATTTCATAATAACACGCTTAACGAGATCTTGGTATTTGATCTGAGTCTGGCCACTGGCCTATACGCACTAACCAACTACGCGGGAAAGATATGGGCACTCGACGTCGTGGTATCAGCCGAAGCCTTCATGACGTCAGCGACTGAGCGGCGCGCGCCAGATTGGACCGCATAACGTGACTTCCTTTGTAATGGAGGTTGCTAGGTCTGCTTCCGGCTGCCCATGCAACGTGCAGGTGTGCAATGGGCGATGGGCCCAGACCCCTGCATGTATAGGATTTAGACCGGTGTGCTGAACTCTCGGTTGTGCCTAGGTGGGGTTGCGACGTGTTGATCTTCCGAGGCCGGGCATGACCCAGGAAAGTGTGTCCGGGCAAATGGGATCGAGCGTGTTGGGTTATGTGGTGCACCCCTGCAGGGAAGTTAATCTATTCGAATAGTCGTGTCCCTCGGTAAAAGGACGACCCGGAGTTGTACCTTGACCTTATGACAACTAGAACCGGATACTTAATAAAACACACCCAGATAAGTTCCACAGACAACCCGGTGATCGCTTTTCCACAGGGCGACGAGGGGAGGATCGCCGGGTAGGATTATGCTATGCGATGCTACTTGGAGGACTTCAATCTACTCTCTTCTACATGCTGCAAGACGGAGGCTGCCAGAAGCGTAGTCTTCGATAGGGCTAGCTATCCCCCTCTTATTCTGGCATTCTGCAGTTAAGTCCACTCATATTGCCTCCTTACACATATACCCATGCATATGTAGTGTAGCTCCTTGCTTGCGAGTACTTTCGATGAGTACTCACGGTTGCTTTGCTCCCTCTTTTCCCCCGTTTTCCTCTTCTTCTCGGATGCCGCAACCAGAGGTTGGAGCCCAGGATCCAGACGCCACCGTCGACAACGACTACTAGTCTGGAGGTGCCTACTACTACGTGCAGGCCGCTGACGCCGACCAGGAGTAGTTAGGAGGATCCCAGGCAGGAGGCATGCGCCTCTTTCGATCTGTAACCCAGTTTGTGCTAGCCTTCTTAAGGCAACTTGTTTAACTTATGTCTGTACTCAGATATTGTTGCTTCCGCTGACTCATCTATGATCGAGCACTTGTATTCGAGCCCTCGAGGCCCCTAGCTTGTATTATGATGCTTGTATGACTTATTTTACTTTTAGAGTTGTGTTGTGATATCTTCTCGTGAGTCCCTGATCTTGATCGTACACGTTTGCGTCTATGATTAGTGTACGGTCGGAT
Organism: Triticum dicoccoides; assembly: GCF_002162155.2. Lineage (NCBI taxonomy): Eukaryota > Viridiplantae > Streptophyta > Magnoliopsida > Poales > Poaceae > Triticum > Triticum dicoccoides. Next base: position 353,039,700 of record NC_041383.1, read on the forward strand.
TGGGGTCGTCACAAGTTGGTATCGGAGCCGACTGTCTGTAGGGATCCCCCTTCCACACTCCTTGGCCGAAGTTGAGTCTAGTCGATGAAAATTGTTCTACTAACTTGGTTGTGCAGCCCCTGGGCCCACGTCGCCATTGGGTGGTATTAGGATCTTTTATTCCTCGTCCATACTCTGGGATTATAATCTCTCTTCTATTCGGGTTAAATGATTTTGCTGAAATCTAACTCTAGGTTCTCGTTACCACTTCCTGCCGGAGAGCCCCTTCATTACAGATGATCGACCGCTTCAACAGAAGATTCTGACAATACTCTCCGATGTTTCCCCGAGACCCTTGTGCCCTTCGTCGTTGCAATTCCATACCACCGATAAATCCATATGGAAAGCTACATACACTTGTCGTCCATAACTTCATTCCCAGGTGATCTTGTTATTACAAGATACCTCGGAAATTCTCTCTATTGTTCTGAGAATACTTTGTACCTACTGCCTTGCAGTTCATTATCCACATATACACCCCTACGGATAATTTCTCGCACTTACCGAGTATCCGCCCATCCCTAGTTGTTTGTTTGTTTCACTAAGTTCTTCAAAATAATATTCGAACTTCCGAAAATCCTGAGTAGCCTATTGCTCTTGAAATTCTTGCTTGCTTGCATTATGGTTAATTCCATAAGCATAATAATCTTATTGGCATCCTTTGTCACTATCATTTTTGAGTCCATTGATTCAATAAGTTGTGAATGTTCACAATCATCAGTCGAATCCTAGGATTATCCTTCTGGCTCAGATGACATTTGGATATGAGTTGGTTCTTGACAAATCAATGCCTTGATCGGTTGTGCTTCTAAGCCTATCGAACTTATTCATTTTCGATCAGAACGATTGTTTCTGATCCTTTAATTTGGAAATCATAAAATTCTTTGCATTAAGCTTTGAATTAGTCAGTTGTTTCTACAATCTGATGCCTTGGCATTCCTTCTTCCTCTGATTGAGTACCGATACTCACATCAGCCCCGTTGTGGACCGCCATACCCATTACCGGGCTATTATTCGACAGTGTCCTTCACAACCAAAATTCTTATGAGTTCCTTACTCGATACATAATACCTTTGGTAAATTGTATCCTCTACTTTTGTCAACCATGCTCTACTTTTGAGCTTGTGTTATTTACTCCTGAAGTTCATGGTATATGTTCTAAGAAGCCCCGATGGGTTGAACCTATGCCTTCCTTAATCTGTGTGAACTCGAAAGTTTTCATGGGTCATACTCCTCTTGTAATTCACCGGGTAGGTTTTGACACTGAAATCATTTTTATCTAGAGCAGTGAATGAAAGATTATGCATTAAAGAAGTGGGAGTCGATCTTGAACTTTGTATTCATGCCCATGGACACGATGTAGATCATATCATGGAAGCTAGTCTTAAATTAATTATTCCCTGGGTATAAGTTCATCTTATATTTGGGATATAGTCTTTTGCAATCTTGGTTCCGGCCATATTGATATTCTTTGATTCCTTTTCTCGGACAAGTTGAAGTACTTGTCTTCTGCAGATCATTACACCTATCCAATCTCTATTCTGCTCTACCTTTGAGTATACCCTCTAGTATCTCGAGAATATCACGGAACTACATAACTTCTTATGAGTTCTTCTTCATGTATTATTTCACACCGATTTCAATTTCGCCTGGGTTCTGAGTTGTTAGACACTCAAGGACACCGATAAGTGAATCAATTCCGCACTCCGATTCAATAACTCTAAGTAATCTTCATTGCTTATGAGCTTATTAATCCTTCAAGTCATTCATAGCCTGGTCGGCTATATCAATATCGTGCAACTTTTAACTGTGCTACCTGGTCCTTCTTCTCGAAGCACAATTTTCGACGATGAGCTAAGCTTACGTCAACTTTCCTCGTCATATCATTTTGCCTTGAACAACAAGCTTGATTCCGAGTGTGTGTCGTACCCTTGGTTTCAATAACTTTTCGCTCCATCCTTCCTTTTGCTTGATGTCGTCGATGAGCGATAATATCTTCATGAAACCTCTCAATAAATGTGTCATGATCATCATCAACATTGTGAGCTCTTCAAGGATATTGATCGAATTCATGTTGAGAAATACCATCCTTGCCCCTCGATGATTTGTGTTATCATCAACAACATCCTTGTCTTCCCTCGACACAAATGTGTTCTTGTTTTGGATTGGATCTTGAGTTCCTTGCTATCCAGCATTTGTTCTTCTTTACCTTGGAGTATTACCATCTTTTATGTCAAGAATGTCATGAGGATTACTCCACCTCTTAAGAATTCTTGGTATAGTGATACTTCTCACCATCACCATTCTTTCTTGGTTCCCGTGTTGATTCTAACCGGGGTACCAACAAGTGAATGGTGCTGTTTGGATTCTGTACTTCTGGCAACCCTAATGCTTTGAAGTTAATGATCGACAGTTCATTCTTAGACCAATGGTTATCGAATTACCATTCTAACCTTGATTGTGCTATCGAGCCCATATTTCGGGTGCAACTTTCAACCAATGTTTAAATATGTATGTTTTGCTCGAGCATAAATCATTATATCATTTGAATTGACCAATGTCATCTTCTTGTTCACATTATTGTTGAAATCCATCCATTTGGAATTCTCGATGAATTGTCGCTGAGCCCATCAGCCACCTCCTCATCCCCTCCTTGGTTTGATGATGAACTATTGTTTCAGGACCCCGCTCCCATAGTTCATTTCTCGAGAATCTTGCAATGTCATTTCGTCGATTTGTGTTGCACCTTTTCTTCTCGGACATTCTGAGTCTGAGGTATCATGACACCAATCGGATCTGAATCTCGGTCAGATATGATGGTTGGGACAACTTTCCAGGAGTTATGATGTTGGTCCTTTGATGACCCGGTAATATGATGTCATGCCTAGCACCCCTTGACTAGAGGACCTATCATTATAAGTTCTTTTGCAAGGATAACCACTCTTCCTGGAGGAAATTGTAGGACTTATTTTATAAGTTACTCCTGATGGATCAATTGTGTATCCAAAGTCCGGTCCTTGATTGAAACACCATACCATTGCTACCTAGAAGCATGACTATGATACCCCGCTCATCAACAAGAACATTGGAGGCGCAATGCTAAATTTTCTTTATCAATTATCCAAACACCGTTGTATGAGTAATGTCATGAAATTTCTCTCCCCTTTCCTAAAGGGTTTTCTACTTTCTATCCTGTCATGGATATCATGGATATCATGCTCCGCTTGTCCTTGGGAAGGATATACCCCCGAAATTTGTGCGTATACACATTTTCCCTTCCATTGTTCTATTTAAACCTGATAACCACTTTTCCTTTCCGTTGGTTTGTTTAAACCTTCTTGTGATCTAAGCAGTAATATTCTCCTGCTTATGTAAACACCTCGGTGTACAATTCTGTCAGAAGGCCCTATTACTATTGTTGATGACATTCCGAGAACCACCGATGGACGAGAACTTTGCCTATTGGTCCGCATCGTTCAATGAGCGGGAAGATAGTTCTCTTCGTCCCTCGCCCTTGGTACCGATGTTGTTGCCGACATAACCGTCAGACAATCCTCTCACATGCCTTACTTACATGATCGTCCAAGACGTCACCGCCCTTCCTGCTTTTAACACACATGGTGGGCCCATAACCCACATTTCCACAGGATCGAAACCTGACTCTCCTGTACAACCCTGTTTCTAATGGTTATTCCCCACGCTTGGCTTCATATTTAATTTAAGGACCACCTTCCTAGTGCTCTATTCTGGTATCAGACGCAATAATTACTCTCGCTGCACTGAACCCCTTTCTCACTCTGGTTCAGACTTCGAGCAACTATCTATCCGCTTGGAACCTCTTCTTGTACCTTCGTACCTTACTCTCGATGTATTTTATATGTTCAACTCGAGAGATAATCTTATGCTCGTTCATGGGTTAACCCAGATTGTTTCCCTCCTAAGCATTCTGTCATAGCCAAGCTGCCCCTTACCTATTTGTAAGTACGTTGGAGTTCCCAAAGAAAAGGATGCCGACTTCACCATGATGACCTGAAGCAGAGAAATAAGGACATCAACGAGGAGGATCAACTACTTCAGGAAGAGCAACCAAGACCGAGAACACTCGTTAGAATTTTCGTAACCCAATCCCCCCCCCTTAGTCCCCCTCTTAAATCTCGGGACGAGATTTCTTGTAGTGGAGGAGAATTGTGACGCCCGGATAATTAGGCTACAGTAAAACTCTCCTAATGATGCCATGTCATCTATGTTACTGTTGCTAATCAAGTGGCAGTTCCAAAAACATTGCAAATTCAAAAATGAATTAGTGACAAACACCCAAAGTTCTCAAAAGCCAAAACAAAAATGTTCGGTGGGTGCCAAATATTGCATTGGTAATTATTGTGGGGAAAACAAATTTTTAGAAAGTGCCTAAATATTTAAAGTGAAATAAAGCAGAAAAGAAAAATAAAGAAAAGAGAAGGTAAAAGACCCCCCCCACTGGGCCAGGCGGCCCAGCTCGCAGGCCATACTGGCCCATCTGGCCCAGCTGGCCACACCCGGCCCAGCTCCCCCTGCCGCGTCCCCTTCCCCTGTTCCCCCGACCCGGGTCGGAACAGGGCGCGTCCCCGCCCAACCACCTCGCCAACACCGACGCCGGGAGGGGATAAGATCGCCAGCGCCGCGCATCCTCGGTTCCTCCTCCCACTCACCCTGCTCTCCCCCTCGGCCCCCGCGCCTCTCCCACTACCCTCCAGATACACCTCGCCCTCTCCTTCCCCTCCGCATCCGAGCGCCACCGCCGCCCTGGCTCCGGCCTAGCCACGGCCACCGTGCCCACCTCTCCGCCCCATTGTGTCCCCGGGGTCCGTCGTAGTCCACTGCTTCGACTGGTGCACCCCGTTGAAGCTGGGAGCCACCGCGATGCCGACGTCTTCCTCCTCTGCTCCGACAGGACTTGTCACCGCTCTTCACCACCCCCGGCGACGCCCCTGCAGCTAATAAACCTCCAAGGGCCATCGTGTGTGCCGCTCGGTGAGCGCCCGCTTCCTCCCCTCTCTCCCGCGCCCCCCTGGATAGCTGTCACCGTAGCTCCCGAACGCTCCGCCGTGGACCCCGTCACCGACGAGTCTCCGGTGACCAAATGGTCACGGGCCCGCATCGGTTGCGCTCACCACGCCCCATAGATCCTTCCCAGCCTCTCCATTTGCCCACTAGCTCGCCGTAGCTCTGTTTCCATCGAGCTCCCGTACGCGTCGCCGCCCGCGCTCGTCGCCGGCAGCCGTCCGGTGACCCTTTGGTCCCGGGCTCGTGCCATTGTGCTCGTGCACGCGCGAAGGCTTCGCCCCGCCCTTCTGTTTGCCCTGTACCGCCCGCCTCACCATTGCCGTTGCTCGCCCGAAAGACCTCGCCGCCGTCGAGCCTGTAGCGCTCGACTCTGGCCACCACAGCCTCCGCAACCACCACCATTTGCTCCGCCGTCGTCTTGCCGTTCGAATGCGACCGGTCCCGCCCAATTTGGTGCCTTGTAGGCGAAACCCGGCGCTCGCCGGCGTTCGGCCGCTGCGTGCGAGCTCGCCGGAGCTACTCCGGCGGCTCCGCTGAGCTGACACACCGGGGCCCACCCCTAGGTCACTACTTGTGGGCCTGGGGGCCCCAACTGGCCATGTTGACCGAAGTCAACTAAGCTGACGTGGCAGTTACTGCCACTGACATGCGGGCCCCATCCCATAGAACAAATAAAAACAAATAGATAAACTACTAATTAATTAAATTAATTAATTAAAACCTAATCTCTCACTGACTACTGGGCCCTACCTGCTAGTTAACCCATTTAGTTAGTTTCAAAACTATGTTAATGCCCCTGACAATGACATGTGGGTCCCACTGGACCCACCTGTCTGGTTTGACTGGTCAACTGACCAGTTGACCTGCTGACATCACTATGATGTCATGCCTGCATCATCAAACACTGTTCTGAATAATGTTGGCTTTAGATAAATAATTAAAATCAGAAAATGATTTAAATCTTAGAAAATCATATCTTTTAATCCGTAACTCGGATGAATTTCTACATGAAAGTTGCTCAGAACGACGACACGAATCTGGATATGCAGCCCGTTCGTCCGCCACACATCCCTAACCTATCGGACTCGCAACTTTCCCCCTTTGGTTCATTTGTCCGAAAACGCGAAACACCGGGAATACTTTCTCGGATGTTTTCCCCCTTCGTCGGTATCACCTACTACCACGATCGGGCACACCTAGCATTGTTACTTGTCATGTCATGCATCAATATACCTCTGTTTGCATTGTATTCATTGTTTCTTCCCCCTCTTCTCTCCGGTAGACTACGAGACCGACGCTGCTGCTGCCCAGTTCGACTACGGAGTTGACGACCCCTCCTTCTTGCCAGAGCAACCAGGCAAGCCCCACCCCCTTGATCACCAAATATCACCTATTCTTCTCTATACTGCTTGCATTAGAGTAGTATAGCATGTTACTGTTCGGTTACTCCTATTCTGTTGCATAGCCTGTCATTGTTGCTACAGTCATTGATACCTTACCCGCAATCCTAAATGCTTAGTATAGGATGCTAGTTTATCATCATTGGCCCTACATTCTTGTCAGTGTGCCTTGCTATACTATTGGGCCGTGATCACTCGGGAGGTGATCACGGGTATATAGTATACATATATACATACTACAGATGGTGACCAAAGTCGGGTCGGCTCGAGGAGTACCCGCGAGTGATTCACGGATTGGGGGCTGAAAGGACCTTTGTCCCGACGGCCCTCTGTGTGGATCTTTGTGGCAGAGCGACAGGGCGGGTTGAGACCACCTGGGAGATAGGTGGGCCTGGCCCTGGTCGGCGTCCACGGTTATTTCATAATAACACGCTTAACGAGATCTTGGTATTTGATCTGAGTCTGGCCACTGGCCTATACGCACTAACCAACTACGCGGGAAAGATATGGGCACTCGACGTCGTGGTATCAGCCGAAGCCTTCGTGACATCAGCGACTGAGCGGCGCGTGCCAGATTGGACCGCGTAACGTGACTTCCTTTGTAATGGAGGTTGCTAGGTCCGCTTCTGGCCGCCCACGCAACGTGCAGGTGTGCAATGGGCGATGGGCCCAGACCCCTGCGCGTATAGGATTTAGACCGGCGTGCTGACCTCTCTGTTGTGCCTAGGTGGAGCTGCGACGTGATGATCTTCCGAGGCCGGGCATGACCTAGGAAAGTGTGTCCAGCCAAATGGGATTGAGCGTGTTGGGTTATGTGGTGCACCCCTGCAGGGAAGTTAATCTATTCAATAGCCGTGTCCCTTGGTAAAAGGACGACCCAGAGTTGTACCTTGACCTTATGACAACTAGAACCGGATACTTAATAAAACACACCCAGATAAGTTCCACAGACAACCCGGTGATCGCTTTTCCACAGGGCGACGAGGGGAGGATCGCCGGGTAGGATTATGCTATGCGATGATCCTTGGAGGACTTCAATCTACTCTCTTCTACATGCTGCAAGATGGAGGCTGCCAGAAGCGTAGTCTTCGATAGGGCTAGCTATCCCCCTCTTATTCTGGCATTCTACAATTCAGTCCACTCATATTGCCTCCTTACACATATACCCATGCATAGGTAGTGTAGCTCCTTGCTTGTGAGTACTTTGGATGAGTACTCACGGTTGCTTTGCTCCCTCTTTTCCCCCGTTTTCCTCTCTTCTCGGATGCCGCAACCAGATGTTGGAGCCCAGGATCTAGACGCCATCGTCGATGATGACTACTACTCTGGAGGTGCCTACTACTACGTGCAGGCCGCTGACGACGGCCAGGAGTAGTTAGGAGGATCCCACGCAGGAGGCCTGCGCCTCTTTCGATCTGTATCCCAGTTTGTGCTAGCCTTCTTAAGGCAACTTGTTTAACTTATGTCTGTACTCAGATATTGTTGCTTCCGCTGACTCGTCTATGATCGAGCACTTGTATTCGAGCCATCGAGGCCCCTGGCTTGTATTATGATGCTTGTATGACTTATTTTACTTTTAGAGTTGTGTTGTGATATCTTCCCGTGAGTCCCTGATCTTGATCGTACACGTTTGCATGTATGATTAGTGTACGGTCGGATTGGGGGCGTCACACCCTAGATTGGTTCCGCCAAGGTTCCGCCTCGTGGCAGCGGAGTTTTGTCCCGTAAGCTTGCCCATGATTTTTTCCAGGGTAAAAGTTCTCATATAGCAGAAGATGGACACCAGGGGCCCACCATGGGGCCCAGGAGACAGGGGGCGCCCAGTTGGGGGGGCGCCCCACCCTCCTGGACAGGGTGTGGGCCCCTGATGTATTTCTTCCGCTCAATAATTCTTATTAATTCCAAAAATAGGTTTCGTGGAGTTTCAGGATTTTTGGAGCAGTGCAGAATAGGTTTCCAATGTTTTCTCCTTTTCCAGACAGAATTCCAGCTGCCGGCATTCCCCCTCTTCATGGTAAACCTTGTAAAATAAGAGAGGATAGCCATAAGTATTGAGATATAATGTGTAATAACAGCCCATAATGCAATAAATATTGATATAAAAGCATGATGCAAAATGGACGTATCAGCAAGCAGCAGGCACGAAGTCCCGAGGAATCAGCCAAAGGTTTCCATTCTGGTGCAACAAGACCAAGACCGCCAGGACGGCAGGACGGAGGTCATCACCGAGCCCACCACAGCGTCACGACTGGAGGCTTTTGCCGGCGAAGACCACTTTAGTCAGGACAGGATGTACTTCTTGTCCCCCTTCAAATCTGGTCGTGGTGGGATCCCTTCCCACCAACATTTGGCTCAAGAACACCTCACCTCCTGAGGTTGTTCATCCATTGTACTAGTTCATCCTTAGCCCCTCGAGGCAATCCACCACAAAGCTGAAGTAGGGTATTACACCGCAAGGTGGCCCGAACCAGGATAAACTGTTGTGTCTCACTGTTCCTTTGAGCTCGACGCGCTAGGCTGTGTGGATCGAGAGAAGGCAGGCTAGGTAGGTTGAGATCTCCGCACATACCCTAGAGTTTGAACCTCTCAAGGGTTTGCGGAACCCGAAATCCGACAAGGATGAATGGGATCATCAAAGGATTCGTTCATAACATGTCCCGTCCGGATGGAAGCATTGTCCAGAGCTATCTGACACAAGAGTGCATCTCTTTCTGCGATAATTTTCTATATGGCGCGGACCAGCTGCCTGGTGTTGGTGTTGGTTTGCCTGTTAACAAGCACGATGCGAGGCTCGAAGGATAAGGTCACTCCATCGGTCGTAGGGAACTACACATGGCATACTCAGATCGACACAACGACTTTGACAGACCAAACTTGGTATTGCTACAACACCTAGACGAGGTAGATCCTTTCATGGCACTGCACAAAGAAATTATTGCAAAGAAGTATCATGACCGGGGGGTATGCAGGACGGATGCCGAAGTTACTAGAGAACACAACTCCACTTTCCTGCAATGGTTCAAAGAGCATATTATTGCTAATCCCCCGGAAGAGGCCTCCAAGGACGGATTGCTCATGTATACCTTAGCACATGGCCCCTCGCCTAACCTCGTCACCTATCAGGCAGACGATATCAATGGATACACGTTCTACACGGAGGCCAAAGATATGGACAGTGATGATCAGAAATTAGGGGTGACGATGAAATACATGACCGGCAGCGACAACGGCGCAACTGAGAGATTTTACGGAAGGGTCGAGGAGATCTGGGAGCTTGACTACTCTGTACTGCACAACGCGACGATTTTCCATGTCAGATGGTCTAAGAATGTCGAAAGAGAAACCCAGTATTTCACTACCATGACTATACCCAATGCCAAGAGCGCCACCGTGAACGCTATTGCAAAAAACGAGCCATGGTACACGCTAAGCACGTGACACAATTCTTCTTCATAACCGACCCATTCAATCCCAGATGTGTTGTCGTGAGGAGAGGCAAAAGGAACATCATTGGAATGGATGGAGTCGCCAATGAGGATGACTACGACCAGTACGGCAACCCAATGAGGGAAGATGACGATGACATTGAAGTATATGTCAAAATAAGAATCAATACTACATTACCTAAGAAATATCATACTCCATGGAAAAGGAAAAGTCACAATGAGGGGCTCAATTATTCTTCAACGAACAAGAAGGGAAAGAAGCTCACTCCAAAACAAAAACGTCAATGTTGAGGAGCCGTACGTTATCGGTCAAATGATGTAATATATATGTTCCTATTTTGTGTACACACTTGGCCATTATGCATTGGTCAAATGATGTAATATATATGTTCCTATTTTGTATACATACTTAACTGTCAAATGATGCAATATATATCGCCTTAGTTATATACATTGTATCACCTTCCCTTCATTCACTGCTCTCCGAAAAAAGGAAAAGAAAAGGGAGGGAAAATAAAGGAAAATAAAATAGAAGAAACAAACAGGAAAAGTGCTACAGGTATAGGCTATAGTAGTAGCGCTTTCTGCAAAAAACGCTATAGCTATCTATAATAGCAGTAGTGCTTTCTGACAAAAATGTTATAGCTATCTGTAATAGCAATAGCATGGTCTGTGCAAAAGTGCTATAGCTAACTTAGCTATAGCGCGTTTGTCCAGAACGCGCTATTGCTACCTCGACTTATTCCCCAAAATCCTCACTCTCTCTGCTTCTTCCCGCCTCTGCTTTCCCCCCAATCCCCACTCTCTCTTCGCCCATGTTGTCGCTGCCGGAGCCCTACCCTCGTCGCGCCCCTGCGCTCACCCCCGAAACCGACGCTCTCCCCCGACCCCGGCGCTTGTCCCCTACCCCGGCGCTCGCCCCTGTCCAAGCGCTCGCCCCTGTCCCGGTGCTCGCCCCCGACCCCGGCGCTCGCCCTCGTCTCCCCCAACCCCGGCGACCC
>NC_041383.1:353050919-353147754 GCF_002162155.2 Triticum dicoccoides
TCACTGTTGTGCCGTCTCCCCCGACCCCATCTCTCTCTCTCTGCCCTTTGTAAGCCCTCTCCCCTCCCCTCTTCTCTGCTATTTAGTGCTAGTTAGTATGAAATAGTATGAACCCTAGGCTATTTTTTAGTGTAAGAAAAAATAGAATTGGTTATATAGGTTTCTTGCATTTTAGTTAAATCAATTTTTGTTATTTAAATTTTATAGTGCTAGTTAGTTAATTAGAATTAGTATGAAACCTTGGACAGATTAGTTAAAGCAATTGTTGCTATTTAAAAAAACAGAATTTGAAGTGGACAAATTAGTTCTAAATTAAAAAAAACATGACTTCTTGCATTTTTCTTCAAGTTCTATATTTTTCTTCCTTTTATATGCAAATTTGAAGTGGACATATGATATGTGGACATGTGATTTGGACATGTCATATTTGGAATTTGGACCTGTCATTTGGACATGTGATGTGCAGGGTAAATGATCTGAGTGGCCTATGTTTCGCTGGAATGTTGATTCATTTCCGTTCCGGTGAATTTCAAGCGCTCAATATGTCCACTTTTTAGCAAAGGACATGCCAAAATTTCCCGTGAATTTTGGCATGACTTGTGCTAGAAAGTAGGCATATCGAGTGCCGGGAGTTGCTGGGAATGGCATTCCGGCAAACATAGATCTTTTTTATGTCATTTCTCATTTTTTTTATAGTTTTAGAATTAAACGAGAAGACTTAATCATAGGAAACATGTCGAACAACCAAGAAATCGGGCCTTCTGACCAAGATGCAGACGAGATGGATTATGATGGTGAATAAGAGTACCTTGACCTTTTGTCTGCTAAGCACAGTCAAGGTTTGCAGGGCGGCCTCGATGATGTTACTGACGCCAACATCGACACCGATGGCGCCGGCACCGATGGCAGCGCCGAGACCGGCGGGGAAGGTACCGGCAGGGAAGATACAGGCGCCGATGCCGCTACCGAAGAGAAGAAGGAGATGAAGCAGAGGATATGAAAACCTAACAAACTCGGCATTGGATGACTGGTGATCACAAAGATGGCACCTGGCAAGTTTGAGCCATTAGAGCCGGAAGAACCTTGCAAGTGTTATGGGAACCAAGTAGGATGCATCCTACAGGAATGCGCGAGCATCAACAATGATGACTTAAGGAGTAAAGAACATTTGAGGCAGTTGCTCCTAACGAAGTTGCACAAGAGATTCAAGTTCCCCGACCGGGATGATAGCATAAAGCAACCGTGGGATGATCCGAAGATGAAAAATATTAATAAACACGCCATGGACATGTTCATTAATGATTTGGCCTGTTGGAAAAGGAGGGTGAAGCGAGCTATTGAGGCCAAGGAACCCTTGTCCAAGATTCTGGAGGAACATCCGACACTTATGGAAGAGGAGTTCGTAAAGTTCAAGGACACTTGCGCTATCGAGGAAGCCAAGGCTAAGGCTGCGAAATTCAAGAGCCTTTAGCAAAGGAACATGGGGAAGCATCGCCTCGGAAGCCGTGGCTACCTTGGCAAAAGGCCCATATGGGATAAGGAGGACGCGGAACGTGAAGCCGCGGGTCACCCAAACCCCTTCGCGAAGTTCACCAACTCCTTGGAGAGTGAATTCATCAGGGGCCGCTAGATGTGGGACAAGAAAAAGAAGATTTTTTACACAGACGAGATCACAAGGAGATTGATTAGATTACTGGTAATTAATCTTTTACCACCTTACATTTAGCTCCTGATCAAGTCGACTACACATTCGTAAACGGTTCATGTTCCTTCTACGGGAGAAGCAACACCAGCTTGTAGCCGAAAGCCCTACTTCGCAATGAGGCCCAAGTGGGACAGCCCTGTCAATCGGGCCTTAAATGAACTTAAGGGACTCTCTTTGGGCCAGCAGCCGCAATATGGACGTGTGCACGGCGCCGGAGATGACGCCACGTGGAAGGTGTTTTACAATGAGGGCCCGGAGGCCAAGAAGCAGAAAAAGAAGTTTAGTCAGGCGGACATCAACGAAAGGTGAAGCTTGCGGTCGAGAAAAAAGCAGCTGAGGACGCACAAAAAGCAGCCGAGGAGAAAAATGATTTGCTACAGCAGGCAGTAGATGCAACTGTAAATGCCTGCAGAAATGATTTCACTACTAACTTGGCCCCGGCTATCATTAACTAGACGAAGGAAAATCCAGACAAGGCGGTACATGATTTTTCTATGCCCAGTTTTGTCTGGAGCAACTCCATGAACAACACCACTGCACCATCACCTGCTCACGCAACTAGGCCTGCTCTCGCACCCGCACCCGCACCCACTCATAGCAGCTCGTCCTCAGTCTCTGGCGTGCTAGGCGGGCCTTTGTCTTTGGCTGAGCTCGACACCCTTATGGTAATTACATGTCACACCAACATATATATCTAGAATATTCCATTTTTGTTGCCTTTCGGATGTTTTACGCCGCAGACATGTCTTTGCATGTCGACGAAACCCCGTGCACCATACTCTACTTGATCAAAGGCCAGAAGGTGGACGTGGGAAAGGGGGTGATAATGAAGCCCTTGCAACTCACGTCGCACAACCAGCCGATGCTCGCTGGGCACTTCAGGGTTAACTTGTCCAGTGTGAAATGGGGGCATGAGGATTTGCCTCCTCCATTATGGCTAGGGGGAGAAGACGACGAGACCCCGCTACGGATTGGAAGCTGCAAGGGTTGGGTGCTGCTATGGCCAAAGAATCTTCTTCTTCTGGAGCTGACCGAGAGCACACCAATAAAAACACATCAACAAGCATGTATGGAGACCACCACCCCGCCTACCAGCTCCTGTAGTGCCGGGTGAGAGCGGCGGACGATGTGATGAAGGGGGTCCAATAGTGGTTGATGTAATCAGCCTCGTAGAACAAAGAATGGATTATGAGATAGAGGAGACGGAGGGCCCAATGGGTTTCCTCAATACAGGCGCCTATGACGGTGACTTAGATATGAAGAGTCAGCCATATAACGAATCGGGCTATCGGCATGGTGATGACGATATGGATGATCTGCCCAGGCAGGAACGTCCTAGCAGGGATTGCAAGAAGTCTCTCTACATGAAATCCTCACAGGACACGCGTGAAGATGCCGCCTCAACACAAGCTCAACTAGCCAGGGGACATATAGTGCTTAGCCTGGCAACACTGGGGCAGGGGTTAAGGAAGGGTCTGGAAGGTGTGCCCAAGAAAAAGGAGAGGAAGAGACCAGGGAAGATAGGCTCAGCTGCTTGCAAACAAGCCAGAGCACATAGCAGCCAGACGGTGGATTCTGAAGAGCGTGTACCGTCAAAGGTGCGGCCATGTTCCATGTCACGGGCGAGCCGATGCTACCGCCAAAACTGCTGGAGGCACTATCAGGGGATCTTAGGAGACTACACGACCATGTGTTGTCGACTAAGAAAAGCCTACTAGCCTCGAAGGATCCAGGATATCCGACATACGCGGCTCGTGTGCCTGAGGGGAAGTGCTACGTCGACACATGGCCCGCGGAGGTGTTCTTCCTGCGGTTTGACCATATCTTCGAGATGTTTCTGACAATGCGGCTCGATTTTACAATCGTCTGCCTTTTTGTGCTACATATAGCTCCATCATGAAGAGAGAAGAAGTCTCGCAAATCTGTGTGGCAGGTCCGTACTACATGCATGAGTCCTTCTTGAGTCTCGACGACTTTGAGCGTGAAACTGCTACGGAGTACCTCCAAAACTTCATGGTACAGAATAAGGACCAGGAAATTGTCCTCATGCCTTATCATTGAAACTAAGTCAGTTCTGGGCAACCCTTTCTTACATTTCAATCACTCCTTCTCGCTCATATGGAGAATAATTTGAGGTATCTTTTTCCCCACAGCAACGGGCGCACCGTCCTTGTCGTTCTTTACCCGTGAGTCTCCCATGCCGTGTATTTGCACCCTACCAGAAACTACGAGAAGAAGGACTACACCCAAATAATGAATATTCTAGATGATGCTCTCCAAGGCTTTAGCATTAGGGGTGGCCACCTACAGATCAGGAAACAAAGGAACAAGAAGACGGGTTTTGTGCATAAAAGTAACTTCTGCTGAATCCATGTCCCAAAACCAAGCAAGAAAGATGGATTCTACATCCTCCATCTCATGATTGAGTTCAGCACGGATCACCAAAAGCTTCGCATGACAAACAGAAATGTCATATCCGCAAATGGGTAGAATCTCATGGAGAAGCGGGTTATAAACTTAGAGATGACTTCTTTCACATCCAAAGGGACATTGCGATGATAGTCATGAAAGAAGTCGTTGATGATAAGGGGATGTTCCACCACGGCCCTATATCATGAGCTGACGTCCAAACTCGCATAGGCATGCAACGTCATGACCTCACGTTATTCAAGAAGCTAAGGTCCATCCTCGATGATATGGAAGGATGGAACTTCTAGTGATTTACGATGCTGATGATGATGATATGTGTTGGTTGAATTTATATAATTTCTGTAGGGATGATACTTTGCGATGTCCACGGTCCCTGTCGAACTTGCCTAATGCTACTTTGGTAGTTTGGGTACGATGACCTGCGTACCTCTAGTTAATTAGTTTGTGT
Source organism: Triticum dicoccoides (assembly GCF_002162155.2). Taxonomy (NCBI): domain Eukaryota; kingdom Viridiplantae; phylum Streptophyta; class Magnoliopsida; order Poales; family Poaceae; genus Triticum; species Triticum dicoccoides. The sequence goes on from NC_041383.1 coordinate 353,055,503, forward strand.
ACTATATGTTGCATCTAGTTGCTAACCCTTTATTTTTCGTGTTGCTCTAGTAATTTTGTTGCATATGATTGTACATTCTCTTGATGAGGATGCATCTCTAAAAGGTACCTAACTTCTTGATGGCGAAGAAGTAGTGCTATGTCGTGTACAAAAGGGAAGGTTCCGGGGGTGTATGACGAGTGGCCTGAGTGTTAGGCGTAAGTGAATGGGGTCTCGGGCGCCAGCCACAAAGGCTTCAAAAGCAGACAAGAAGCAGAAGCTAGATACTTGAGGTTCATGCTAGCGCGAGAGGCCACTCGTAACCGCCGCCTCATGTACTGCATAGTTCTGCTCTCACTCATAGTGATAGCTCTTCTCGCGTATATCATTGTTTAGATGGATGACGATGTAGTTGCAAGTATTTGAGACTTGTATCGCTATTTTTGAAATGATGACGAGAGACCACTTTATGTTGGATGATGATTATGATGATGACCACCTTGTATTGCTATGTATATGCTATGATTACATTTGTATGTGTATGATATGCTAGAGATTATTGTATAAAGCCCAAAACGAAATTCAGCGGCACAAAATGTGGAGCAGGATTTTTTTTCCAAAACTAATAGCAGTAGCGCGGGGTATGGCATTAGCAGCGGCGAGCTCTTAGCAGTAGCACTCTTTGCACAAGGGCGCTGCAGCTATTATCAGCAGAGCATGTTGCAGACAAACGCTACTACTATCCCTAGTTAGCAGTAGCGCCGGTCAGGCTGCGCTACTGATAAGCATTAGCTGTAGTGTCGTATCAGTAGCGCGGCCACCCGCGCTACTGATAAGCATATAACCCGCGCTACTGCTAGGCTTTTCCCTAGTAGTGTATGAAAGGGATGGAAAAGACTATTCCCGAGCTCTTCGCGATGCTAAAGGCCATGGAGGTAGAAATGAAGAAGGAGCATCAAGTGTTGATGGTTAACAAGACCACTAGTTTCAAGAAGAAGGGCAAGGGTAAAAATAAGGGGAACTTCAAGAAGAATGAAAAGCAAGTTGTCACTCCCGGGAAGAAACCCAAAGTGGGACCCAAGCCTAAAACTGAGTGGTTCTACTGGAAAGGGACTGGTCAGTGGAAGCAGAACTGCCCCAAGTATTTGGTGGATAAGAAGGATGGCAAAGTGAACAAAGGTATATTTGATATACATGTTATTGATGTGTACCTTACTTCTCGTAGTAGTGCATGGGTATTTGATACCGGTTCGGTTGCTCATATTTGTAACTCGAAGCAGGGACTACGGATTAAATGAAGATTGGCTAAGGACGAGGTGATGATGCGCGCCGGAAATGGTTCCAAGGTCGATGTGATCACCGTTGGCACACTACCTCTACATTACCTTCGGGATTAGTTTTAGGCCTGAATAATTGTTATTTGGTGCTAGCGTTGAGCATCAACATTATATCTGGATCTTGTTTACTACAGACGGTTATTCATTTGAATCAGAGAATAATGGTTGTTCTAGTTATATGAGTAATATCTTTTATGGTCATGCACCCTTGAAGAGTGGTCTATTTCTGTTGAATCTTGATCGTGATGATACATGTATTCATAATATTGATGCCAAAAGATACAAAGTTGATAATGATAGTGCAACTTATTTGTGGCACTGTCGTTTAGGTCATATCGGTGTAAAGCGCATGAAGAAACTCCATAGAGTTGGACTTTTGGAATCACTTGATTATGAATCATTTGATACTTGCGAACCGCGCCTTGATAACCCACAAGTGTAGGGGATCGCAACAGCTTTCGAGGGTACATTATTCAACCCAAATTTATTGATTCGACACATAGGGAGCCAAAGAATATTCTTAAGTATTAGCAGTTGAGTTGTCAATTCAACCACACCTGGATAACTTTGTATCTGCAGCAAAGTGTTTAGTAGCAAAGTGGTATGATAATAAAGGTAACAGTGGCAAAAGTAAAGATAACAGTTTTGTAGTAGATGTAACAGTAGCAACGGAAAAGTAAATAAGCGAAGCACAAGATGTGAAAAGCTCATAGGCATTGGATCAGTGATGGATAATTATGTCGGATGCAATTCCTCATGTAATAGCTATAACATAGGGTGACAAAGAACTAGCTCCAGTTCATCAATGTAATGTAGGCATGTATTCCGAATATAGTCATACGTGCTTATGGAAAAGAACTTGCATGACATCTTTTGTCCTACGCTCCCGTGCCAGCGGGGTCCTAGCGGAAACTAAGGGATATTAAGGCCTCCTTTTAATAGAGAAGCGGACCAAAGCATTAACACACAGTGACTACATGAACTCCTCAAACTACGGTCATCACCGAGAAGTATCCCGATTATTGTCACTTCGGGGTTGTCGGATCATAACACATAATAGGTGACTATAGACTTGCAAGATAGGATCAAGAACACACATATATTCGTGAAAACATAATAGGTTCAGATCTGAAATCATGGCACTCGGGCCCTAGTGACAAGCATTAAGCATATCAAAGTCATAGCGACATCAATCTTAGAACATAGTGGATACTAGGGATCAAACCCGAACAAAACTAACTTGATTACATGGTAAATCTCATCCAACCCATCACCGTCCAGCAAGCCTACGATGGAATTACTCACGCACGGCGATGAGCATCATGAAATTGGTGATGGAGGATGGGTGATGATGACGACGATGATGAATCCCCCTCTCTGGAGCCCCGAACAGACTCGAGATTAGCCCTCCCGAGAGAAATTAGGGCTTGGCGATAGCTTCGTATCGTAAAACGCGATGAAACTTTCTCTCTGATTTTTTTCTCCGTGAAACGGAATATATGGAGTTGGAATTGAGGTCGGTGGAGCCTCAGGGGGGCGCGCCCAGGGGGGAGGGCGCGCCCCCACCCTCATGGACAGGGTGTGGGCCCCCTGGTCTTGATTCTTTCGCCAGTATTTTTTATATTTTCCGAAACTTATCTCCGTGGATTTTCAGGTCATTCCGAGAACTTTTGTTTTCTGCACATAAAACAACATCATGGCAGTTCTGCTGAAAACAACGTTAGTCTGGGTTAGTTTCGTTCAAATCATGCAAGTTAGAGTCCAAAACAAGGGTAAAAGTGTTTGGAAAAGTAGATACATTGGAGACGTATCAACTCCCCCAAGCTTAAACCTTTGCTTGTTCTCAAGCAATTCAGTTGATAAACTGAAAGTGATAAAGAAAAACTTTTACAAACTCTATTTGCTCTTATTGTTGTAAACATGTAAAGCCAGCATACAAGTTTTCAGCAAGTATTATGAACTAACCATACTCACAATAACACTTAGGTCTCACAATTACTCATATCAATGGCATAATCAGCTAGCGAGCGATAATAATAAAACTCGGATGACAACACTTTCTCAAAACAATCATAATATGATATAACAAGATGGTATCTCGCTGTCCCTTTCTGAGACCGCAAAGCATAAATGCAGAGCACCTTTAAAGATCAAGGATTGACTAAACATTGTAATTCATGGTAAAAGAGATCCAGTCAAGTCATACCCAATATAAACTAATAGTAATACATGCAAATGACAATGTGCTCTCTAGTGAGTGCTTTTTAATAAGAGGATGATGACTCAACATAAAAGTAAATAGATAGGCCCTTCGCAGAGGGAAGCATGGATTTGTAGAGGTGCTAGAGCTTGATTTTAAAATAGAGATGAATAACATTTTGAGCGGCATACTTTTACTGTCAACGCAACAACTATGAGATGGCGATATCTTCCATGCTACATACATTATAGGCGGTTCCCAAACAGAATGGTAAAAGTTTATACTCCCCCACCACCAACAAGCATCAATCCATGGCTTGCTTGAAACAACGAGTGCCTCCAACTAGCAACAGCCCTGGGGGAGTTTTGTTTAATTATTTTGATTTGCTTTGATCTTTTTGATCATGGGACTGGGCATCCCAGTTACCAGCCATTTTCTCGTGAATGAGGAGCGGAGTCCACTCCTCTTGAGAATAACCCACCTAGCATGGAAGATACAGACAGCCCTAGTTGAAACATGAGCTGCTCGAGCATACAAAACAAAATTTCATTTGAAGGTTTGGAGTTTGACACATACAAATTTACTTGGAACGGCAGGCAGATACCGCATATAGGAAGGTATGGTGGACTCATATGGAACAACTTTGGGGTTTAAGGAGTTTGGATGCACAAGCAGTATTCCCGCTTAGTATAGGTGAAGGCTAGCAAAAGACTGGGAAGCGACCAACTGAGAGAGCGACAACAGTCATAAACATGCATTAAAATTAATTCACACCGAGTACAAGCATGAGTAGGATATAATCCACCATGAACATAAATATCGTGAAGGCTATGTTGATTTGTTTCAACTACATGCGTGAACAAGTGCCAAGTCGAGTCACTCAATTCATTCAAAGGAGGATACCATCCCATCATACCACATCATAATCATTTTAATAGCATGTTGGCATGCAAGGTAAACCATCATAACTCATAGCTAATCAAGCATGGCACAAGCGACTATAATCTCTAAATGTCATTGCAAATATGTTTACTTCATAATAAGCTGAATCAGGAACGATGAACTCATCATATTTACAAAAACAAGAGAGGTCGGGTTCATACCAGCTTCTCTCATCTCAATCAGTCCATCATATATCGTCATTATTGCCTTTCACTTGCACGACCGAAAGATGTGTATAATAATAATAGTGCACATGCATTGGACTAAGCTGGAATCTGTAAGCATTCAACTCAAGAGAGAAGACAGAGTAATATGGGATCTAAATTAAATCAACAATCATGCATATGAGAGCCACTAAACAATTTTAATATGGTCTTCTACTCTCGACCCCCAAAGGAAAGAAAATAAAACTATTTACACGGGAAAGCTCCCAACAAGTAAGAAGAAGAACGAGAAATCTTTTGGCGTTTTCATTTTAATTTCTACTACAAGCATGGAAATTAAACTAACTAATTTTTTTTTGGTTTTTCTTAAGGTTTATCAAACACACAAGAAGAAAACTAGAAAAAGGAAATTAAACTAGCATGGATAATACAATGAAAGAGTATGAGCACCGACGACTAGAATAGTGTGTGAACATGAATGTAAAGTCGGTGAGAAATACGTACTCCCCCAAGCTTAGGCTTTTGGCCTAAGTTGGTCTACTGCCAAGGACCGCGGCTACTCTCCCCGGTGTACTAAGGGGTGTAATCAGGATACCGCTGGCTGGCCATCTCCTCCGGATCCCACTTGTAAGATGATGCACGATAAGGGTCCAGTGAAGGTTCCGGCTCAGGCTCAGGTTCTGGAGTGGATGCTTGGCCTCGATGAGCGTACACCTCTCCCGGCCTGACAAGATAATTAACTGCAGTCAAATCAAACAACAGAGGCGCGGGCAGAATAATAGTCTCATTGTGTTTCTTATTAAATCTCAGGTTATACAGAAGCATCTTATCTTCGTTGTCAACAATAAACTCATGCGCTACCATGCTCCTGTAATCTAAAATGTAAGGAGGCAATATTGTCTCCTCTTTCTCATGGTGCCTAATAGGTATCTCAAAATATTTAGCCAGACGTGCAGGATAGATACCTCCAAAGATGGGGCCTTTTGTACGATTCAGGCTTAGCCGTTTAGCAATGACGGCACCCATACTAAAACTATTTTTACCAAACAAGGCATGGTGAAGAATAATAATATCAGGAACACTAAAGTTTCCACTATTTCCACGATCAATTAAGCATCTACTAGCAAATATGGCAAAGTAGCATAAAACGGGAAAGTGTATACTAGAGATTCTCGCATCGGAACCCTTCTTTGGATCCCCTACAGTGATAGTGTTAACAAAGCCATCTACATCTTTAAGGTGTGGTTCATCTAATTTTCCCTCAAAAGGTATCCTACATACCGTCCAAAAATTATGTAAAGACATTTCCCTGAATTCATCATATAAATGAAATGATACTGAAGGCGGTGACTTCTTAGGATAATAATAAAAGTTTTGCACGAAAGTATTGGTGAGTAAGAGATACTGATCGATCCGGTCGTGGAGGAAATCGGTGAGGCCTGCATTCTCGATCAAAGAATAAAAGTCTTCATAAATCCGGGCTTCTCTCAAGAATTCGTCATAGGGCCATTCACATGGCCGTACTTTCGCTATGCGAGGAAGATTATACTTGGCCTTTTCCTTCTCTTTAGCTTGTTTTTCCTGGGAGCCTTGGCTAGAAGAGCCCCTCAAAAATCTCCTTAACATTTTCTGAAAATTTCTGAAATTTTAGTAACTTCAAAATAAAAGTGAATAAAACTAAACAAGATTGATAGCAACTACTCCTACAAGTGCCTAGAGCCTATATCATGCATTAAATTACTTGGGACCCCATAGATTTGACATGCAAGCTCAAGAACAGGGTCACCAATGCAGCAAAAGTTTGCAATGAATAAAGCACTAGAACAAAAACTAATTGGACCAATGGAGGAGCCACATACCAAGCAACAATCTGCCAAAGCAGTTTTGTGAATGGAGCTTTGAGCAAGGAGATCGAAAATCGCAGCAAAATGAGCTAGAACTCGTGCTTGAGCTGGATGGGGATTTTTTTGGCAAGAAGATGGAGTGTGTGGGTGCAGGAATAAGTGGAGGGGGGCCACCCTGGGCCCACGAGACAGGGGGCGCACCCAGGGGGTGTGGGCGCGCCCTCGACCCTCGTGGCCAGGTGCTTGCCCCTCCTGCAGTGTTTTCAGTGCCTAAAATCCTCAAATATTCCATAAAAATCATACTGAATTTGCAGGGCATTTGGAGCACTTTTACTTTCGGGATATTTTTTATTGCACGGATAATTCAGAAAACAGACAGATAATACTATTTTTTCTTTATTTATTCTAAATAACAGAAAGTAAAAAGACGGTACAGAAGGTTGTGCCTTCTAGTTTCATCCATCTCATGATCATAAAAATGAATCCACTAACAAGGTTGATCAAGTCTTGTTAACAAACTCATTCCGAATAACACGAAACCGGAGAAATTTTGAATAACACTAAGTTACCTCAACAGGGATATGAACATCCCTAATAATAAGAATATCATACTTTTTCTTGACAGTAGGAAGAGGAAATTCAAAACCTCCAATAATGATAGTTGGAACTTTTCCAATAGAATTGATGCTATGAACTTGAGGTTCTTTCCTCGGAAAGTGTACCGTATGCTCGTTACCATTAACATGAAAAGTGACATTGCCTTTGTTGCAATCAATAACAGCCCCTATAGTATTCAAAAAGGGTCTACCAAGGATAATCGACATACTATCGTCCTCGGGAATATCAAGAATAACAAAGTCCGTTAAGATAGTGACATTTGCAACCACAACAGGCACATCCTCACAAATACCGACAGGTATAGCAGTTGATTTGTCAGCCATTTGCAAAGATATTTCAGTAGGTGTCAACTTATTCAATTCAAGTCTACGATATAAAGAGAGAGGCATAACACTAACACCGGCTCCAAGATCACATAAAGCAGTTTTAACATAATTTCTTTTAATGGAGCATGGTATAGTTGGTACCCCGGGGTCTCCAAGTTTCTTTGGTATTCCACCCTTAAAAGTATAATTAGCAAGAATGGTGGAAATTTCAGCTTCCGGTATCTTTCTTTTATTTGTAATGATATCCTTCATATACTTAGCATAAGGATTTACTTTAAGCATATCAGTTAAGCGCATACGTAAGAAGATAGGTCTAATCATTTCAGCAAAGCGCTCAAAATCCTCATCATCCTTTGTCTTGGATGGCTTAGGAGGAAAGGGCATGGGTTTCTGAACCCATGGTTCTCTTTCTCTACCGTGCTTCCTAGCAACAAAGTCTCTCTTATCATAATGTTGATTCTTTGATTGTGGGTTATCAAGATCAACAGCTGGTTCAATCTCTACATCATTATTTTTGCTAGGTTGAGCATCAATATGAACATTATCATTAACATTGGCATTAGGTTCATGTTCATCACCTGATTGTGTTTCAGCATCAGAAACAGAAATATCATTGGGATTATCGGGTGTGTCTACAACAGGTTCACTAGAAGCATGCAAGGTCCTATTTTTTTATTTTTCTTTTTTTTAGAAGAACTAGGTGCCTCTAAATTATTTCCCTGAGAATCCTGCTTGGTTCTCTTAGGGTGGCTTTAGGATACAAAGGTTCCTGAGTCATTCTACCAGTTCTAGTAGCCACTCTAATAGCAAAGTCATGTTTATTATTTAATCCATCAAGCAAATCATTTTGAGCTTTAAGTACTTGCCCAGCTTGAGTAGCAACCATAGAAGCATATTTGCTAATGAGTTTAAGTTCACCTTTAACTCTAGCCATATAATCACTCAAGCGTCCTATCTCGAAAGCATTATTCTTTAATTCTCTACCAACATAAGCATTAAAACTTCTTGTCTAGCCATAAAGTCATCAAATTCATCTAAACATGGGCTATGAAATTTAGTAGAAGGAATTTCAACTTTATCATATCTATAGAGAGAATTTACCTTTACTACCTGTGTCGGGTTATCAAGACAATGTGGTTCTTCGACAGGCGGTATATTAAGACCATGTATTTCTTCAATAGGAGGTAAATTCTTAACATCTTCAGCTTTAATACCTTTTTCTTTCATTGATTTCTTTGCCTCTTGCATATCTTCAGGACTAAGAAATGGAACGCCTCTCTTCTAAGGAGTAGGTTTAGGAATAAGCTCAGGAGTTGGCTCATTTGGTTCAGGAATTGCCTCAGGAATTGGCTCAGGAAGAGTCCAATTAATTTCATTAGTCAACATATTATTCAATAGTAATTCAGCTTCGTTGACTATTCTTTCCCTAAAAACACAACCAGCACAACTATCCAAGTAGTCCTTGGAAGCATCGGTTAGTCCATTATAAAAGATATCAAGTATTTCATTTTTCTTAAGAGGATGATCAGGCAAAGCATTAAATAATCGGAGAAGCCTCCTCCAAGCTTGTGGGAGACTCTCTTCTTTGATTTGCACAAAATTATATATTTCCCGCAAGGCAGCTTGTTTCTTATGAGCAGGGAAATATTTAGCAAAGAAGTAATAAATCATATCCTGGGGACTACGCACACAACCAGGATCAAGGGAATTAAACCAAGTCTTAGCATCACCCTTTAATGAGAACGGAAATATCTTAAGGATATAATAATAGCGAGACTTCTCATCATTAGTAAACAGGGTGTCTATATCATTCAACTTGGTAAGATGTGCCACAACAGTTTCAGATTCAAGGCCATAAAAAGGATCAGATTCAACCAAAGTAATAATCTCAGGATCAACACAGAATTCATAATCCTTATCAGTAACACAGATAGGTGAAGTAGCAAAAGCGGGGTCAGGTTTCATTCTAGCATTAAGAGATTGCTGCCTGCATTTAGCTAATAACTTCTTAAGATCATGTCTATCTTTGCAAGCAAAGATAGCTCTAGTAGTTTCCTCATCCATAACATAACCCTCAGGAACAACAGGTAATTCATAATCACGGGGAGAACTTTCATCATTACTATCATCAATAATAACATCTTCAATAATTTCATTCTCTCTAACCCTAGCAAGTTGTTCATCAAGAAATTCACCTAATGGCAAAGTAGTATCACGCACAGAAGTAGTTTCATCATAAGTATCATGCATAGCAGAAGTGGCATCATCAATAACATGCGACATATCAAAATTCATAGCAGTAGCAGGTTTAGGTGTCGCAAGCTTACTCAAAATAGAAGGAGAATCTAGTGCAGAGCTAGATGGCAGTTCCTTACCTCCCCTCGTAGTTGAGGGAAAAATCTTGGTTCTTTTGTCTTTGAAGTTCCTCATAGTGATCAACAGATATAAATCCCAAGTGACTCAAAGAATAGAGTTGTGCTCCCCGGCAACGGAGCCAGAAATTAGTCTTGATAACCCACAAGTGTAGGGGATCGCAACAGCTTTCGAGGGTACAGTATTCAACCCAAATTTATTGATTCGATATAAGGGGAGCCAAAGAATATTCTTAAGTATTATCAGTTGAGTTGTCAATTCAACCACACTTGGATAACTTAGTATCTGCAGCAAAGTGTTTAGTAGCAAAGTGGTATGATAATAAAGGTAACAGTGGCAAAAGTAAAGATAACAGTTTTGTAGTAGATGTAACAGTAGCAACGGAAAAGTAAATAAGCGAAGCACAAGATGTGAAAAGCTTGTAGGCATTGGATCAGTGATGGATAATTATGTCGGATGCGATTCCTCATGTAATAGTTATAACATAGGGTCACACAGAACTAGCTCCAGTTCATCAATGTAATGTAGGCATGTATTCCGAATATAGTCATACGTGCTTATGGAAAAGAACTTGCATGACATCTTTTGTCCTACCCTCCCGTGCCAGCGGGGTCCTAGCGGAAACTAAGGGATATTAAGGCCTCCTTTTAATAGAGAACCGGACCAAAGCATTAACACATAGTGAATACATGAACTCCTCAAACTACGGTCATCACTGAGAAGTATCCCGATTATTGTCACTTCGGGGTTGTCGGATCATAACACATAATAGGTGACTATAGACTTGCAATATAGGATCAAGAACACACATATATTCATGAAAACATAATAGGTTCCGATCTGAAATCATGGCACTTGGGCCCTAGTGACAAGCATTAAGCATAGCAAAGTCATAGCAACATCAATCTCAGAACATAGTGGATACTAGGGATCAAACCCTAACAAAACTAACTTGATTACATGGTAAATCTCATCCAACCCATCACCGTCCAGCAAGCCTACGATGGAATTACTCACGCATGGCGGTGAGCATCATGAAATTGGTGATGGAGGATGGTTGATGATGATGACGGCGACAAATCCCCCTCTCCGGAGCCCCGAACAGACTCCAGATCAGCCCTCCCGGGAGAGATTAGGGCTTGGCGGTGGCTCCGTATCGTAAGACGCGATGAAACTTTCTCTTTGATTTTTTTCTCCGCGAAACGGAATATATGGAGTTGGAGTTGAGGCCGGTGGAGCCTCAGGGGGGGGGCGCCCAGGGGGGAGGGCGCGCCCCCCACCCTCGTGGACAGGGTGTGGGCCCCCTGGTCTTGATTCTTTCGCCAGTATTTTTTATATTTTCGAAAACTTATCTCCGTGGATTTTCAGGTCATTCCGAGAAGTTTTGTTTTCTGCACACAAAACAACATCATGGCAGTTCTGCTGAAAACAGTGTCAGTCTGGGTTAGTTTCATTCAAATCATGCAAGTTAGAGTCCAAAACAAGGGCAAAAGTGTTTGGAAAAGTAGATACATTGGAGACGTAGCATGCCTTATGGGCAAGATGACTAAAACTCTGTTCTCCGGAACAATGGAACGAGCTAGTGACTTATTGTAAATAATACATACCAATGTATGCGGTCCAATGAGTGTTGATACTCGTGGCGGGTATCGTTACTTTCTGACCTTCACAAATGATTTGAGCACATATGGGTATATCATCTTAATGAAACACAGGTCTGAAACATTTGAAAAGTTCAAAGAATTTTAGAGTGAAGTGGAGAATCATTGTAACAAGAAAATAAAGTTTCTACGATCTGATCATGGAGGAGAATATTTGAGTTACGAGTTTGGCCTTCATTTAAAACAATGTGGAATAGTTTCACAACTCACGCCACCTGGAACACCACAGCGTAATGTGTCTGAATGTCATAACCGCACTTTATTGGATATGGTCCAATCTATGATGTCTCTTACCAATTTACCACTATCGTTTTGGGGTTATGCATTAGAGACAGTTGCATTCACTTTAAATAGGGCACCATCAAAATTCGTTGAGACGACACCGTATTAACAATGGTTGCAACAAACATAAGTTGTCGTTTCTTAAAGTTTGGTGATGTGATGCTTATGTCAAAAGGCTTTAGCCTGATAAGCTCGAACCCAAATCGGAGAAGTGCGTCTTCATAAGATACCCTAAGGAAACAACTGGGTACACCTTCTACCACAAGTCCGAAGGAAAAATCTTTGTTGCTAAGAACGGAACCTTTCTGGAGAAGGAGTTTCTCTCGAAAGAACTGGGTGGGAGGAAAGTAGAACTTGATGATTTGATTGTACCTCCTCTCAATTTGGAAAGTAGCTCATCCGAGAAATCTGTTACCGTGATGCCTACACCAACTAGAGAAGAAGCTAATGATAAAGATGATGAAACTTTGGATCAAGTTACTACAGAACCTCGTAGGTCAAACAGACCACGATCCACACAAGAGTGGTACAGCAATCCTGTTCTGCGGGTCATGTTACTTGACCATGACGAGCCTACAAACTATGAAGAATCTATGATAAGCCCAGATTCCGATAAATGGCTTGAGGCCATGAAATTTGAGATAGGATCCATGTATGAGAACAAAGTGTGGACTTTGGTGGATCTGCCCGATGATCGGCGACCCATAGAGAATAAATGGATCTTCAAGAAGAAGATTGGCGCTGATGGTAATGTTATTGTCTATAAAGCTCGACTTCTTGCAAAAGGTTTTCGACAAGTTCAAGGAGTTGACTATGATGAGACTTTCTCACCCATAGCGATGCTTAAGTCTGTCCGAATCATGTTAGCAATTGCCGCATTTTATGATTATGAAATCTGGCAAATGGATGTCAAAATTGCATTCCTTAATGGATTTCTTAAAGAAGAGTTGTATATGATGCAACCAGAAGGTTTTGTCGATCCTAAAGGTGCTAACAAAGTGTGCAAGCTCCAAGGATCCATTTATAGACTGGTGCAAGCATCTCGGAGTTGGAATATATGCTTTGATGAGGTGATCAAAGCATATGGTTTTAGACAGACTTTGGGAGGAGCTTGTATTTACAAGAAAGTGAGTGGGAGCTCTATAGCATTTCTAATATTATATGTAGATGACATATTGTTGAGTGGAAATGATGTAGAATTTCTGAATAGCATAAAAGGATACTTGAATAAGAGTATTTCAATGAAAGACCTCGGTGAAGCTGCTAATATATTGGGCATTAAGATCAAGACGCTTGATAGGAATTTCACAAACCACATACCTTGATAAAGTTTTGAAGAAGTTCAAAATGGATCAGTCAAAGAAAGGGTTCTTGCCTGTGTTACAAGGTGTGAAGTTTAGTCAGACTCAATGCCCGACCATTGTAGAAGATAGAGAGAAAATGAAAGTCATTCCCTATGCCTCAGCCATAGGTTCTTTCATGTATGCTATGTTGTGTACCAGACCTGATGTGTGCCTTGCTATAAGTTTAGCACGAAGGTACCAAAGTAATCCAGGAGTTTATCACTGGTTAGCGGTCAAGAACATCCTGAAGTACCTGAAAATGACTAGGGATATGTTTCTCGTTTATGGAGGTGACAAAGAGCTTGTCATAAGTGGTTATGTCGATGCTAGCTTTGGCACTGATCCTATTGACTCTAAGTTGCAAACCGGATACATATTTTTATTGAATGGTGGAGCTTTCAGTTGGTGCAGTTCCAAGCAGAGCGTCGTGGCGGGATCTACATGTGAATCGGAGTACATAGCTGCTTCGGAAGCAGCAAATGAAGGAGTCTGGATGAAGGATTTCGTATCCGATCTAGGTGTAATACCTAGTGCATCGGGTCCAATGAAAATCTTTTGTGACAATACTGGAGCAATTGCCTTGGCGAAGGAATCCAGATTTCACAAAAAGACCAAACACATCAAGAGACGCTTCAACTCCATCCAAGATTTGGTCAAGGAGGGAGACATAGAGATTTGCAAAATACATATGGATCTGAATGTAGCACGCCCCTTGACTAAGCCTCTTCCACGAGCAAAACATGATCAGCACCAAGACTCCATGGGTGTTAGATTCATTACAATGTAATCTAGATTATTGACTCTAGTGCAAGTGGGAGACTGAAGGAAATATGCCTTAGAGGCAAGTTATTATTTTATATTTCCTTATTTATGATAAATGTTTATTGTTCATGCTAGAATTGTATTAACCGGAAACTTGATACATGTGTGAATACATAGACAAAACACCGTGTCCCTAGTATGCCTCTACTAGACTAGCTCGTGGATCAAAGATGGTTAAGTTTCCTAGCCATGGACATGAGTTGTCATTTGATAAGAGGGATCACATCATTAGTGGAATGATGTGATGGACAAGACCCATCCGTTAGCTTAGCATAATGATCATTTAGTTTTAGTGATACTGCTTTCTTCATGTCAAATATATATTCCTCCGAATATGAGATTATGCAACTCCCGAACACCGGAGGAATGCCTTGTGTGCTATAAACGTCACAACGTAAATGGGTGATTATAAAGATGCTCTACAGGTATCTCTAAAGGTGTTTGTTGGGTTGGCATAGATCAAGATTAGGATTTGTCACTCCGAGTATCGGAGAGGTATGTCTCGGCCCTCTCGATAATGCACATCATATGAAGCCTTGTAAGCAATGTGAGTAATGAGTTAGTTATGAGATGATGCACTACAGAACGAGTAAAGAGACTTGCCAGTAACAAGATTGAACTAGGTATGAAGATACCGACTTCTAATCTCGGGCAAGTAACATACCGATGACAAAGGGAATAACGTATGTTGACATTGCGGTTCGACCGATAAAGATCTTCGTAGAATATGTGGGAACCAATATGAGCATCCAGGTTCCGCTATTGGTTATTGACTGGAGGTGTGTCTTGGTCATGTCTACATAGTTCTCGAACCCGTAGGGTCCGCAGGCTTAATGGTCAATGACGATATGTATTATATGAGTTATGTGTTTTGGTGACCAAAAGTAGTTCGGAGTCCCAAATGAGATCACAGACATGACGAGGAGTCTTGAAATGGTCGAGAAGTAAAGATCGATATATTGGAAGGTTATATTTGGACATCAGAATGGTTCCGGAGTGTTTCGGGTATTTTTCGGAGTACCGATGGGTTACCGGAACCCCCTGGGAGAAGTAATGGGCCTCATGGGCCATAGGGGAGAGGAGGAGGTAGGCCACAGGAGGTGCCCCCCCCATGGGGAGTCCGAATTGGACTAGGGGAGGGTGCACGGCCCCCCTTTCCTTCTCCCTCTCTCTCTCCCTTCCCCCTTTCCCCCCTTCGGAAAGGAAGGGGGTCTGAATTGGACTAGGAGTCCTAGTAGGACCCCCCCCCCCTTGGGGGCGCGCCCTGGCCGGCCCTCTCCCCTCTCATCCTTTATATACTGGGGCAGGGGGGCACCCCAAAGCACATCAATTGTTTCTTAGCCATGTGCGGTGCCCCCCTCCACCGTTTACTCCTCCAGTCATATTCTCGTAGTGCTTAGGTGAAGCCCTGCGCGGGTCACATCACCATCACCGTCACCACGCCATCGTGCTGACGAAACTCATCTACTCCTTCGTACCTCTAGTGGATCAAGAGATTGAGGGACATCATCGAGCTGAACATTTGCAGAACTCGGAGGTGCCGTATGTTCGGTGCTTGATCGGTTGAATCGAGAAGACGTTCAACTACATCAACTGCATTAAGCTAATGCTTCCGCTTTCCTTCTACGACGGTACGTGGACAGACTCTCCCCCTCTCATTGCTATGCATCTCCTAGATAGATCTTGCATGAGCATAGAATTTTTTTTAAATTGCATGCTACGTTTCCCAACAAAGGACTCCGTGGTTGACCTTGTCGAGACCATCATCGACCCCTGCTACGCCAACATGAAAGAAGAAAACGATACCAAGGACCTGAACATGTGGGAGGTACCTCTGAATCTAGCCTACATAACCTACACGGCCAAGGACGCATACGCATTCTACGACATGTACAGGCGGATCTTGGACATGAGGGCGTGTCTGCTTCCCGTAACCGACAAGTACACTGTGACGCCTCCGATTCAATCGTACACTAATCATGCACGCAAATGTGTATGATCAAGATCAGGGACTCACGGGAAGATATCACAAGACAACTCTAAAACATAAATAAGTCATACAAGCATCATAATACAAGCCAGGGGCCTCGAGGGCTCGGATACAAGTGCTCGATCATAGACGAGTCAGCGGAAGCAACAATATCTGAGTACAGACATAAGTTAAACAAGTTTGTCATAAGATGGCTAGCACAAACTGGGATACAATCGAAAGAGGCGCAGGCCTCCTGGCTGGGATCCTCCTAACTACTCCTGGTCGTCGTCAGCGGGCTGCACGTAGTAGTAGGCACCTCCAGGTAGTAGGAGTCGTCGTCGAAGGTGGCGTCTGGCTCCTGGGCTCCAGCATCTGGTTGTGGCAACCAGGAAGAAAGGAAAGGGGGAAAAGGGGGAGAAAGCAACCGTGAGTACTCATCCAAAGTACTCGCAAGCAAGGAGCTACACTACATATGCATGGGTATATGTGTAAAGGGCCATATCAGTGGACTGAACTGCAGAATGCCAGAATAAGAGGGGGATAGCTAATCCTGTCGAAGACTACGCTTCTGGCAGCCTCCGTCTTGCAGCATGTAGAAGAGAGTAGATTGAAGTCCTCCAAGTAGTATCGCATAGCATAATCCTACCCGGCGATCCTCTCCTCGTCCCCCTGTTAGAGAGCGATCACCGGGTTGTATCTGGCACTTGGAAGGGTGTGTTTTATTAAGTATCTGGTTCTAGTTGTCATAAGGTCAAGGTACAACTCCAAGTCGTCCTGTTACAGAAGATCACGGCTATTGGAATAGATTAACTTCCCTGCAGGGGTGCACCACATAACCCAACACGCTCGATCCCATTTGGCCGGACACACTTTCCTGGGTCATGCCCGGCCTCGGAAGATCAACACGTCGCAGCCCCACCTAGGCCTAACAGAGAGGTCAGCACGCCGGTCTAACTCCTATGGCGCAGGGGTCTGGGCCCATCGCCCATTGCACACCTGCACGTTGCGTGGGCAGCCGAAAGCAGAACTAGCCCCCTTAATACAAGAGCAGGCTTACTTTCCAATCCGGCGCGCGCCGCTCAGTCGCTGACGTCTAGAAGGCTTCGGCTGATACCACGACGTCGAGTGCCCATATCTTTCCCGCGTAGTTGGTTAGTGCGTATAGGCCAGTGGCCAGACTCAGATCAAATACCAAGATCTCGTTAAGCGTGTTATTATGAAGCAACCGCGAACGCCGACCAGGGCCAGGCCCACCTCTCGCCTAGGTGATCTCAACCTGCCCTGTCGCTCCGCCACATAGTAACAGTCGGGGGCCGTCGGGAACCCAGGCCCACCTCTACCGGGATGGAGCCACCTGTCCTTTCAGCCCCCTTATCCGAATCACTTGCGGGTACTCAACGAGCTGACCCGACTTTAGTCACCATCTGTACAGTATGTATGTATGTATAGTATATACCCGTGATCACCTCCCGAGTGATCATGGCCCAATAGTATAGCAAGGCAGACTGACAAGAATGTAGGGCCAATGATGATAAACTAGCATCCTATACTAAGCATTTAGGATTGCAGGTAAGGTATCAATGACTGTAGCAACAATGACAGGCTAT
This sequence comes from Triticum dicoccoides, assembly GCF_002162155.2. NCBI lineage: Eukaryota > Viridiplantae > Streptophyta > Magnoliopsida > Poales > Poaceae > Triticum > Triticum dicoccoides. Next base: position 353,072,973 of record NC_041383.1, read on the forward strand.
GCATCAGAATAGGATTAACGGAAAGTAGTAACATGCTACACTACTCTAATGCAAGCAGTATAGAGGAGAATAGGCGATATCTGGTGATCAAGGGGGGGGGCTTGCCTGGTTGCTCTGGCAAGGAGGGGTCGTCGGTGACGTAGTCGACCACAGGGGCATCAGCATCGTCACAGGGTCTACCGGAGAGAAGAGGGGGAAGAAACAGTAAATACATAGCAAGCAAGTGCATAACAGGACAACAAGCAAAGCTAGACGTGTTCTAACGCGGTATGAGGTGATACCGGTGAGGGGGGGAAACATCCGGGAAAGTATCCCCGGTGTTCCGTGTTTTCGGACAGATGAACCGGAGGGGGAAAGTTGTGTGTTCGATATGCTAGGGGTGTGTGGCGGACGAACGGGCTGCGTATCCGGATTCGTCTCGTCGTTCTGAGCAACTTTCATGTAGAAAGTATTTTCATCCGAGTTACGAATTATTTTATATGATTTTTCAAAGTTTTAAGGATTTTCTAAAATATTTCAATTCGAAATTATATACCTAAATACTCCTGTCACATGGTGATGTGCTAGCCAGTGTGTAATACAGGTGGGTCCATGGGTTAGGTTGACCAGGTCAATTGGACTGGTCAACAGGATGTGTGGTCCATATGTCATTGTCCAAGTGCTAATAAAACAACTAATTTAATCAAAGGGGAGTCCCACATGTCATATGCTAGTAGATAACCTAACTACTAATTAGTAATTAGCCGCTAAGATAAAATGCACGGCCGGCCGGCGGTGGTTGTGCATACTCACGCACACCACACGGGCTTGGACATGGCCACGGTCATGGCCACTAACAGCAACCAGCATCGGCTGGAACAACAACTAGCAGCGGCAGTAGGGAAGAATCAGCAGCCGGCAATCAACAGCATCTGGGAGCAGCAATCGCTAGCAGCCAGGAGCAGCAGCGGCGGGCACCAGCAGCAAGCGGGAGCAGCAACAGCTTGCGGCAGCGACAGCAGAGGTAGCAGGGGGAGAGCGGCGGCGACGGGCAGGTCACGCGGCGGCAACCAGCAGTACACAGCAGCCGCATACGTCAGTTAAGCAGCAGAAGCAGGCAGCAGTTCACGCATATACGTACGTACGCGTACGCGCGAGATCGGATGTGCTCGGGGACGGCAAAATACGACCCAATTGAGGCGGAGGAAAGGGGATCCGGAGGAGTTGCTCACCACGGGGCCGGGGACGTGGTCGGGGAAGCCGGGGACGGTGGGGGTCGAGTTAACTGACGATGGCGGCCGGCGGTGCAGGATGTCGAAGACGAACTCAATGGCGGCGATGCGGGGCTCTCCGGCTTGGTCTTGAGGGCGCAGGCAACGAACTCGTCCACGGTGGACCTCCTGGACCCGTCAGTGTGGCGGACGGTGGCTGGTGGCCGCGTGCACGTTGACGACGCGGCCATGGAGGCGCTCGGCGAGGCGAGCAAAGAGAAAACGACGCGTGTGCGGGGAACGGGAAGGCGGGCTAGGGTTTCGGGGTGCGATGCGACCCTTATAGGTCGACGGGGGCGCGGTGGATGATCGGCACGTGGCCATCGCGGCCACGGGCGGCTGCCCGGCGTCCACCTCTCCTATGTGAACATAGGAGGAAGGAGAGGGGGAAGTTGGGCTGGGCCTCCCGTGTAGTTAGCAGGCCTAGTGCACAGTAGGCTCTAGCCTTTTTCTTTTTCTTTGTCTTTTTTCCTTTTCTAATTTTCTTTTTATAGTTTATGCTTTCTTTTAAATACCTTTTATTTTTGTTTTAGTAAAATACCAAAATGGCACCTAATTTGATGCTACCAAATATGCCATTGCCACACTAACTTGCTAACCAATCTAAAATAGTTTCATAATTATTTAATATTTAAAAGTGTTTTAAATAATAGTTTTCGCTACTATTTTATTCAATTTATAGTATTTAAATATTTTATAAAGGTGTGGTCTCTCCACCATAATTACCTATGAAATATTTGATTCACTACGAACATTTTAGTTTTAATATTTGAAAACATTTTTTTCTTGTTTTTTTTAATTTCAATCCAAAACGGTTTCGAACTAACGCGAGATTAGTAACAGTAATTGGGGTGATGTGACATCATTAGCAGAGAATTACTGAAGCTTAATTATCCGGGCGTCATAATTCTCCTCTACTACAAGAAATCTCGTCCCGAGATTTTAAGAGGTGGAGTAAGGGGAAATGGATTTGGTTACGAAATTTTAACGAATCTTCTCGGTCTTGGTTGCTCTTCTCGAAGTGGTAGATCCATAGCGTTGATGTCTTCATTCCTATGCATCAATACATCATGATGAAGTTGTCGTCCTTCCTTCAGGAACTCCATCGTACTTACGAAAATGATAAGGGGTAACTTCGGAAGGACGGGCCTCTACAAGGTTGCTTAGCCGGTAGATAACAATGGGGAAGGTGGCGAAAAGTAGCTCTCGAACTAATACTTAAGAATATATCGAGAGCAAAGTAAGAAGGTACAACAAGGAGTTCCAAGCGGATAGACAATCGTTCGATGCCTAAAAAAGAGTGTGAAAGGGGTTCAAAGCATCAAGATTAAGTATTGCATCTGATACCGGAACAGATCACTAGGAAGGTGGCTCGTGAATTACACACGAAGCCAAGCGTGAGTATTGACTTTGGGAAAGGGGGGGTACAGGAGGGTCAGGTTTCGATCCTGTGGAACTGTGGGTTATGGGCCCACCATGTGGGTTAAAAGTAGGAAAGGCGGTGACGTCTTGCACAATCATGTAAGCAAGGCATGTCAGAGGATAGCCTGTCAGTTATATCGGCAACAATGTCGGTACCAAGGGCGAGGGACGAAGAGAACCATTTTCCTGCTCGTTGAACGAGGTGGACCAATAGGCAAAGTTCTCGTCCATCGGTAGCTACCAGAATGTCATCAATAATAGAAACAGGGTCTTACTGACAAAATTGTACACCAAGGTGTTTACATAAGCAGCAGAATATTACTGCTTAGATCGTATAGCTCACCAGAAAGGTTAAACAAAACAACGGAAAGGAAAAGGTGATCATCAGATTAAACAGAACAATGGAAAGGAAAATGTGGTTAAACACATGTTTCAGCGATATATCCTTCCCAAGGACAAACAGAGCATGATATCCAAGACGGGATAGAAAGTAGAAAACCCTTTTGATAAGAGGAGAGAAATTTCATGACATTACCCATACAACGGTGTTTGGGTAATTTCAACAAGAACATTTAGCATGGTGCTTCAAATGTTCTTATTGAAAATCGGAGTACCATAGACATGCTTCAAGATAGCACTGACATGTTCTTCAAGCAAAGGTCAAACTTTGGATACACAAAGGATCCATCAGGAACAACTCATAGAATAAGTCTTGCAATAGGTCCTCCAACCAGGTGTGCTAGGCATGACATCACCTTATTGGGTTATAGAAAGACCAATGCTATGACTCTTGGAAAATGTTCCAACCATCATATCTGACCGAGATACAGATCTGATTGGTGTCATGATAACTCAGACTCAGGATGCCTGAGAAGAAAAGGTGCAACAAAATTGACGAGATGTCATTGTAAGATTCTCGGGAAACAAACTATGGAAGCAAGTTCCAAAACAAGAGTTCATCATTTAACCAAGGAGAGGACGAGGAGGTGGCTGATGGACTCAGCGACAAGTCCTCAAGATTTCCAAAATGATGGATTTCTACAACTATGCGAATAAGGAGATAACATTTGTCAGATCAGATGACATAATGAGGTATGCTCGAGGAAAACATACACAATTAAACATTGGTTGAAAGGTGCACCCGAAATATAGGCTAGGTTGCACGACCAACGTTGGAATGGCGATTGGGCAACCAACACACCAAATTGGAATTTTGTCCAATAACTCTGAAGCAATAGGGTTGCTAGAGATATTAAATTTGCACAACAGAGTTCACTCAACACGGGGACCAAGAAAAGACTGGTGATGGTGAGAGGTATTACTATATCAAGAATTAATAGTTGGGGGAAATTATCTCAACATTCTTGACATAAAAGATGGTAATACTCCACGGTAAAGAAGAACAAATGCTTGATAGCAAGGATCTCAAGGCATAACACAAAACACGAACAAGTTTGTGTTGAACGAAAGGCAATAAAGTGGTCAAAGATAACACAAATCATCAAGGGCAAGGATGGTATTTCTCATCATGAACTTAATTGATATCCTGGAAGAGCTCAGAATGCTGATGATGATCACGACACATTTGTCGAGGAATTTTATGAAGATGTAATCAATCGGCAACGACATCAAGCAAAAGCAATGGTGAAGCTAAGGGTCATTAGAACCACGGATACGACACACACTCGGAATCAAGCTTGATGTTCAAGGCGAAATGATAAGTGGAGGAAGATTGACGTAAGCTTGGCTCATCGTCAAAAGTTGTGCTCCGGGAATAAGGACCAGGTAGCACAGTTAAAATTATCAAGACAATGATATAGCCAAACAGGCTAGGAATGGCGTGATCGGGTACAAACTCATACTTAAAGAAGTTTACTAAGAGTTGTTGAACCGTAGTGCGGACTCAGTTCAGTTATCGGTGTCTTTGAGTGATTAATAACTCAGAGCCCATGAAAAATTGTAATCAATGAGAATGTAGTACTTGATGAAGAACTCATAGGAAGCTATGCAGTTCCAAGATAATCTTGAGATACCAGGGGGTATTACTCGATGACAGATCAAAGTAGAGGTTGGACCGGGGTATTGATCCACAGAAGACAAGTGCTCAACTTGCGCGAGAAATGGGATCAAAGAAGAACATATGGTCGAAACCACGATCGTAAAAGACCAAACATAGATACAGGACGAACCTATAACAAGGGGATTATTATCATTACAAGAAGATTCGATGATAAGTTTCACATCGGGTCCATGGGCATGAACGCAAGGTTCAAGGTCGACTCCCACTTCTTCAATGTATATCCTTCCATTCACTTCTCGCTTTGATAAAGGCATTAGTGTTGAAAGTTTTACCTGGTGAAATACCAGATGAGTATGACACGTGAAAACTTCCGAGTTCACACATATTAAGGAAGGCATAGGTTCAACCCGTCAGGGTATCATGGAAACATATACCACAAGCTTCAATAGTAGATACCACCAGCTCGAAAACAGAGCATGGTTGAGAAAACAGAGGATACAATTTACCCAAGGCTTTATATATTCGTGGAAAGACTCACAAGGTTATTTGAATATGAAGGACGGTGTCGGATGAAATCCAACAATGGATCGGGCGATCCACAACGGAGCTGGTGTGAGTATTGGTACTCAATCAGAGGAAGAAATAATGCACGGGCATCATATTATAGAACATCTGAATAATTCGATGGTTAGATAACAAAGGAATTATGATTTCCAAAACAAAGGATCAGAAGCAGACGCTCTGATCAAGGATGGATAAGTTGGATAGACCAGAGGCACAATTGACGACAAATAGTTTGGTCGAGAACCAGCTCATGTTCAAAATGATGTCTGAGCCGAAAAGATAATTTAGAAGGGTTGATCGATGATTGTGTGCATTCGCACACATGTTGAAGCAATAGGATCAAAATGACGGTGTCAAAAGATACTAGTGAATATTTCTAGTGATATGGGAGCATCCATAATGTAAGCAGACAAGTATTTGTAGAGTAATAAGCTGCTAAGGATTTTTTTTGGAGGATCGAATAGCATTTCGAAGACTTTTGTGAAACACCAGAACAACTGGGGATGAGCTGATATCGGTAAGTGCGAGAATTATCCATAGGGGTATTCAGGTGACAAAGAACAACAAGGCGGTAAGCTCAAAGGATTATCGAAACAACGACGAGTGTTTCGAGGTATCTGGTAATAACAAGACCAACTGGGGATGAATGTAAGAATAACAACTGCAAGTAGTTATCCATAAGGGTTGACGGTGGAAGGGGAATTGCAAATGCGATGAACATAAGTTCTCGGGTTAACAGCGGAGAGTATCTTCAGGGTCTTCACGTGCCGCAGACGATCATCATTAATAAGGGGCTCTCCGGGTGAAAGTGATAACGAGATCCTAATGTTAGATTTAGCAAAAATCATTTAACCCGAATAGAAGAGAGATCAGAGTCCCAGAGTATAGGTCGAGGAATAAAAGATCCTAATACCACCCAATGGCGACGTGGGCCCGTAAGGCACACAGCCAAGTTAGTAAAAGTTTTGCAATGACTAGACTTAACTTCGGCCAAGGAGTTGGAAAGGGGGATTCCTACAGGCAGTTGGCTCGGATACCAACTTGTGACGCCCCCGATTCAATCGTACACTAATCATGCACGCAAATGTGTACGATCAAGATCAGGGACTCACGGGAAGATATCACAACACAACTCTAAAACATAAATAAGTCATACAAACATCATAATACAAGCCAGGGGCCTCGAGGGCTCGAATACAAGTGCTTGATCATCGACGAGTCAGCGGAAGCAACAATATCTGAGTACAGACATAAGTTAAACAAGTTTGTCATAAGATGGCTAGCACAAACTGGGATACAATCGAAAGAGCCGCAGGCCTCCTGCCTGGGATCCTCCTAACTACTCCTGGTCGTCGTCAGCAGGCTGCACGTAGTAGTAGGCACCTCCAGGTAGTAGGAGTCGTCATCGAAGGTGGCGTCTGGCTCCTGGGCTCCAGCATCTGGTTGTGGCAACCAGGAAGAAAGGAAAGGGGGAAAAGGGGGAGAAAGCAACCGTGAGTACTCATCCAAAGTACTCGCAAGCAAGGAGCTACACTACATATGCATGGGTATATGTGTAAAGGGCCATATCAGTGGACTGAACTGCAGAATGCCAGAATAAGAGGGGGATAGCTAATCCTGTCGAAGACTACGCTTCTGGCAGCCTCCGTCTTGCAGCATGTAGAAGAGAGTAGATTGAAGTCCTCCAAGTAGTATCGCATAGCATAATCCTACCCGACGATCCTCTCCTGCCGCCCTGTTAGAGAGCGATCACCGGGTTGTATCTGGCACTTGGAAGGGTGTGTTTTATTAAGTATCCGGTTCTAGTTGTCATAAGGTCAAGGTACAACTCCAAGTCGTCCTGTTACCGAAGATCACGGCTATTCGAATAGATTAACTTCCCTGCAGGGGTGCACCACATAACCCGACACGCTCGATCCCATTTGGCCGGACACACTTTCTTGGGTCATGCCCGGCCTCGGAAGATCAACACGTCGCAGCCCCACCTAGGCCTAACAGAGAGGTCAGCACGCCGGTCTAACTCCTATGGCGCAGGGGTCTGGGCCCATCGCCCATTGCACACCTGCACGTTGCGTGGGCGGCCAAAAGCAGAACTAGCCCCCTTAATACAAGAGCAGGCTTACGTTCCAATCCGGCGCGCGCCGCTCAGTCGCTGACGTCTAGAAGGCTTCGGCTGATACCACGACGTCGAATGCTCATATCTTTCCCGCGTAGTTGGAAAGTGCGTATAGGCCAGTGGCCAGACTCAGATCAAATACCAAGATCTCGTTAAGCGTGTTATTATGAAGCAACCGCGAACGCCGACCAGGGCCAGGCCCACCTCTCGCCTAGGTGGTCTCAACCTGCCCTGTCGCTTCGCCACATAGTAATAGTCGGGGGCCATCGGGAACCTAGGCCCACCTCTACCGGGATGGAGCCACCTGTCCTTTCAGCCCCCTTATCCGAATCACTTGCGGGTACTCAACGAGCTGACCCGACTTTAGTCACCATCTGTACAGTATGTATGTATGTATAGTATATACCCGTGATCACCTCCCGAGTGATCACGGCCCAATAGTATAGCAAGGCAGACTGACAAGAATGTAGGGCCAATGATGATAAACTAGCATCCTATACTAAGCATTTAGGATTGCGGGTAAGGTATCAATAACTGTAGCAACAATGACAGGCTATGCATCAGAATAGGATTAACGGAAAGTAGTAACATGCTACACTACTCTAATGCAAGCAGTATAGAGGAGAATAGGCGATATCTGGTGATCAAGGGGGGGGCTTGCCTGGTTGCTCTGGCAAGAAGGGGTCGTCGGTGACGTAGTCGACCACAGGGGCATCAGCATCGTCACAGGGTCTACCGGAGAGAAGAGGGGGAAGAAACAGTAAATACATAGCAAGCAAGTGCATAACAGGACAACAAGCAAAGCTAGACGTGTTCTAACGCGGTATGAGGTGATACCGGTGAGGGGGGAAAACATCCGGGAAAGTATCCCCGGTGTTCCGTTTTTCGGACAGATGAACCGGAGGGGGAAAATTGCGTGTTCGATATGCTAGGGGTGTGTGGCGGACGAACGGGCTGCGTATCCGGATTCATCTCGTCGTTCTGAGCAACTTTCATGTAGAAAGTATTTTCATCCGAGTTACGAATTATTTTATATGATTTTTCAAAGTTTTAAGGATTTTCTAAAATATTTCAATTCGAAATTATATACCTAAATACTCCTGTCACATGGTGATGTGCTAGCCAGTGTGTAATACAGGTGGGTCCATGGGTTAGGTTGACCAGGTCAATTGGACTGGTCAACAGGATGTGTGGTCCACATGTCATTGTCCAAGTGCTAATAAAACAACTAACTAATTTAATCAAAGGGGAGTCCCACATGTCATATGCTAGTAGATAACCTAACTACTAATTAGTAATTAGCCGCTAAGATAAAATGCACGGCCGGCCGGCGGTGGTTGTGCATACTCACGCACACCACACGGGCTTGGACATGGCCACGGTCATGGCCACTAACAGCAACCAGCATCGGCTGGAACAACAACTAGCAGCGGCAGTAGGGAAGAATCAGCAGCCGGCAATCAACAGCATCTGGGAGCAGCAATCGCTAGCAGCCAGGAGCAGCAGCGGCGGGAACCAACAGTGAGCAGCAGCAAGCGGGAGCAGCAACAGCTTGCGGCAGCGACAGCAGAGGAAGCAGGGGGAGAGCGGCGGCTGCGGGCAGGTCACGCGGCGGCAACCAGCAGTACACAGCAGCCGCATACGTCAGTTAAGCAGCAGAAGCAGGCAGCAGTTCACGCACATACGTACGTACGCGTACGCGTGAGATCGGATGTGCTCGGGGACGGCAAAATACGACCCAATCGAGGCGGAGGAAAGGGGATCCGGAGGATTTGCTCACCACGGGGCCGGGGACGTGGTCGGGGAAGCCGGGGACGGTGGGGGTCGAGTTAACTGACGATGGCGGCCGGTGGTGCAGGACGTCGAAGACGAACTCGATGGCGGCGATGCGGGGCTCCCCGGCTTGGTCTTGAGGGCGCAGGCAACGAACTCGTCCACGGTGGACCTCCTAGACCCGTCGGTGTGGCGGACGGTGGCTGGTGGCCGCGTGCACGTTGACGACGCGGCCATGAAGGCGCTCGGCGAGGCGAGCAAAGAGGAAACGGCGCGTGTGCAGGGAACGGGAAGGCGGGCTAGGGTTTCGGGGTGCGATGCGACCCTTATAGGTCGACGGGGGCGCGGTGGATGATCGGCACGTGGCCATCGCGGCCACGGGCGGCTGCCCGGCGTCCACCTCTCCTATGTGAACAGAGGAGGAAGGAGAGGGGGAAGTTGGGCTGGGCCTCCCGTGTAGTTAGCAGGCCTAGTGCACAGTAGGCTCTAGCCTTTTTCTTTTTCTTAGTTTTTTTTCCTTTTCTAATTTTCTTTTTATAGTTTATGCTTTCTTTTAAATACCTTTTATTTTTGTTTTAGTAAAATACCAAAATGGCACCTAATTTGATGCTACCAAATATGCCATTACCACACTAACTTGCTAACCAATCTAAAATAGTTTCATAATTATTTAATATTTAAAAGTGTTTTAAATAATAGTTTTCGCTACTATTTTATTCAATTTATAGTATTTAAATATTTTATAAAGGTGTGGTCTCTCCACCATAATTACCTATGAAATATTTGATTCACTACGAACATTTTAGTTTTAATATTTGAAAACATTTTTTTCATGTTTTTTTTAATTTGAATCCGAAACGGTTTCGAACTAACGCGAGATTAGTAACAGTAATCGGGGTGATGTGACATCATTAGCAGAGAATTACTGAAGCTTAATTATCCGGGCGTCACATACACGGACAACCGCAACGTCATGATCAAGCATGCCAGGAAGGTCTAGATGATGTACTTTATCGTTTTAAGCACCTTTATCATCTGAGTGTTTCATGCATTAGCCTATGTGTCATAATGATCTATTTTGTCCAAAATATTTTGTCTAAGAACCCATTAACCTGTTTGCTTTTTTCTAGTGGCTATTTGCTTATGTATGTAACTAGTTCACTGGGCTGCCGTGCTTTGAATCTCTTTCCTCCCAACATATTCCCCTTCTCAGGTGGAGCCAACAGGTCTTGTACACAGACATCTGGGACCAATCACCTATCCATTTGTATTTCTTTATTTTGTTCAATCCTTCATCCTCTTCCTATACAGCGGCTGGCAGCGCTACCGCGCATGCCTCGGTGACCCATCATAGCCTATGGCGTTGGCCAGGCCATCCCTCTACCCCCACACATTGTCCAGCGGCGGCAGCTCCACCGGCCCACCTTGCACCATCGGCCCACCCTGCACCCGAACAAGTCAACCCTCGTACTCCCCTCCGCGTGCGTCTTCCCCCGCTTCGGTTCGTTCGGTCCAAGGTCTCGACATCGTCCTCCACCTTGCTACTCTCACCACGGCGCTGCTGTCTGTCATTCCAAACATGGTTAGCAAAACAAGAGGAATTGAGAGACGACTGTTCATTGAGAGGCTGACAGTCCCGGGCCCACCAGGTGCATGGCCTAGGTTTTGTTGTTTAACATGCGCAGCCCACGACATGTTTCAACTTTTTTTGGATCTAGTAGGTATCAAGCGGCCTCTGGGCCTCCCAGCCTATATTGTCTATAACATCAGCAGCCCAAGTTATGTTTGTTTTTTCAAGACGACGCACAGCTCAGTTCTTTTTTCTTTAAGAATGCAAAACTGAACCTATGTTTTCCCTTCTATAATAGTATATATATTTATATTTATATCTTATTTTATTACATATATATAATACAAACAACATAAGGTTCCTTTAAACCTACCGTTCATCCAACCATTTTATAGACCTTCTCACCTCCTTTATTTTTCGTTTTCATTAATCCTATGTCTGAATTTTCTCCCAATTTCTTTTTCGATGTAATTTGAGTTTTCTCCCAGTACTTTTCCCTAGAACCAACTTAACTGCCCCACGTCTAGCCTAAAAATAATAATACCCCACGTCATGTTAATCATCAAATTAAAATGATATTTTATTTCGTAAATCGGAAGTTCTTATAAAATAATAATAATAATTGTTTATATATAACTTGGCAAGTTAACTCCTGGTGATTGCGTACATAAGCTTGCAAAGATTTTACTAACCAATGCAGTAATAGACGTGCAATCATGTGTGTCGGTGTCAAAACCGGCGGATCTTGGGTAGGGGGTCCCAAACTGTGTGTCTAGGCGGATGGTAACAGGAGACAAGGGACACGATTTTTTTACCCAGGTTCGGGCCCTCTCGATGGAGGTAAAACCCTACTCCTTCTTGATTAATATTGATGATATGGGTAGTACAAGAGTAGATCTACCACGAGATCAAAGAGGCTAAACCCTAGAAGCTAGCCTATGGTATGATTGTTCTTCGTCCTACGGACTAAAACCCTCCGGTTTATATAGACACCGGAGAGGGTTAGGGTTACACAGAGTCGGTTACAATGGTAGGAGATCTACATATCCGCATCGCCAAGCTTGCCTTCCACGACAAGGAAAGTCCCATCCGGACACGGGACGAAGTCTTCAATCTTGTATCTTCATAGCCCAGGAGTCCGGCCAACGGTGATAGTTCGGCTATCCGGACACACCCAATCCAGGATTCCCTCAGTAGCCCCTGAACCAGGCTTCAATGACGACGAGTCCGGCGCGCATATTGTCTTCGACATTGCAAGGCGGGTTCCTCATCCGAATACTTCATTTGAACACAAGGATAGTGTCCGGCTCTGCAAAATAAGTTCCACATACCACCGTAGAGAGAATAATCTTTACACAAATTCAATCTGCTGACGTATTCTGCGGCGTGACGTCACACCACGGCTAAGCCTTTATTGGAATCATTTTTACTGTCCCACCTCAGCGTGTTTAGCGAGGCGGTTTCTTTGGCACGTCTTGTCAAAGCACAGATCGTGTCCCCTTATTCCGGGATTCTCATTAATACGGGTGTGGGTAACCCAGTCATGCCCGTTGGCACACCCCCTCTATCGAAGGCAAGTCCCGAACGGTCACGGGGAGGGTTCTTGGTATTCAACCTCTTTATAACGAGACCAAGGCCCGCTCCTTTCAATCTCAATCGAATCCGCCCCTCGCCTCGAGTTCCAACACCCAAAGCTCTAGATTCAGCCGCTTCGGACCTCCGAGGATGTCCGGCTCCGACTTGCAAGGCCGGTGGATGCCTTCCTCCGTCACGGAAGAAGACGTGCTAAAGCTGAGAGACGCCCGATATCTAACCGGCGAAATTTCGCACAGGCTGCCTGCCCAAGGGCAGGTTATTCCCACTCCCAAGCCTGGTGAGAGCGTGGTGTTCGTGCCTCACTTCCTTCGGGGGTTAGGCTTCCCGACGGACCCCCTCGTGAGGGGGCTCATGTTTTATTATGGGCTGGAATTTCATGACTTGGATCCGGAGTCCATCCTTCACATCTCATCGTTCATTGTCGTATGTGAAGCCTTCCTCCGCATTACCCCTCACTTTGGGTCGTGGCTCAAAACCTTCAAAGTGGAACCGAAGATGATCAAGGGGCAGCAGGCAGAGTGCGGATGGGCTGTTATAAGCAAGAATGTTGACGCTCCATGGCCCGAGGGCTCTTTTCAAGAGGAGCTCAGTCTGTGGCAGCAAGAGTGGTTTTATATCACAGCTCCCAGGGGCACCAAATGGGTGGAGCCACCTGCCTTTCGCTCGGGTCCTCCGCCGCGGTTGGCGTCATGGGTCAATAAAGGGCTCGACTGGGGGCCGTCCAAGGACGCGCCCTTGTTGCAGGGCCGTATTCGAGACCTCCTAGAGAGAGAGAGAGATCTGGTCGTAGTAGCGCAGGTCATGCTGATTCGTCGCACCCTGCCCTGCAAACATCGCCCCCTCTGCCTGTGGGAGTTCAGTCCAGAGGGACCTCGAGCTCTCCAACATTTTATGGGCGTAACGCCCGTGGAGATGTACCAACTGTTCTTCGGATCACGAGCAATGTGTCCGGACTTGACCGAGGACGCAGGTCTGAGCTGCAATCGCCCGGATACTCAAGTAAGCAGTCCTGTACCCGGACATGCTATCCGTATATCTATCATAAACTTGCCTTTAAAAGAGCCGTCCCTTGAACAAGAGTGGATAGCGAAAGCAAAACTGATCCGGTGTCCGGCCCCCTCCCTGAGACCACGTCGGATCCTGTGTTAACCAGGATGCTAGAGGTTGCGCCTTTTGAACAAGGCGAAGGGGGGATAAAGGGAGCTATTGCCTCCGCAAAGGAGTTTATCAAGGAAGGAGGGATCGAGAATCCCTCCCTCCAAGGGGAGAAGAGGACCGCTTCTGAAGATCCAGAGACCAAGGCCTCGAAGCGGGGGAAGAAATCCTCGCCAGAGGGTCCTGCGCCGGGAGATGCCCCGGCCGCACTATTTCCCCAAGGAGATCAGCCCTCCAGCGAGCCGTAAGTAAAGAGGGGCGTTTTCTTAAAATGAGACACATCCCTGTTTTATTTCTGAAGATAACCAAAAAATTTCCTTGTAGTTCGGATCTCAGCCCTTCTCAGTAGAGCTCGTCTTCAGGGGATCTTGATCCGGAGATGATGGAGAGTGAAACGCCTCCGCCTGCTGTACCGTCATGCGAGGCGGATGACCCTGAGGTGTCGTCGCGGAGGGTTTCTCCGAATCCGGCGGGGCCCGAAGGCAGTTGTATGCCCCCTCAAAGCCCTCCGCATCTGGACTTCGAGAAAGGCCATCGGACGAGTCCGGCACCGTCTGGTGTACGGTCGAAGGAGTTGAAAGATCTGCTCGGGCGAGCATCTATCTCGGAAGATCACCGTGCGCTAATGGGTACGGTGATTGAAAGGATTTCATCCGCTGAAAGCGGATTGCATGACGCCGTCATAAGTTTACTGACGGGTTTTGAGGTACGCAAAATGATGTAACTTCTGACAGTTTTGCATATAGAATGCGCCCTGTATAGATAGTAGCCCCTGAGACTCGGTGCATTGTCAAAAATGACAGCACGCCGAGGATCATAATCCCAGGTATAATGTGCGCTCTTCCTATGTAGGTGGCGAAGCGTCCGGTGGCAAGCCGGACTGATGAATTTGCTGAACTAAAGCGGCAACTTGACGTGGCGGATTCTGACATCGCGCTTGTCAATAAGCGGCTTGACGAGTCACAAGGTATGCAGCTTCTCCGCGGACACCCGGTAAGGTAGCTTAATGTCTGTGCCTTACAACATGTATGCTTGACGCAGATGGTGCCGCTGCCATGGAGAACCTTCGGGCGGAACTCGCCCGAGCCAAGGAGCAAGCCCGAAAAAGTGATGCGGCTGCCTTAAAAGCGGCCGAAGAGCTAAGAGCCAAACAGGCTGCTCACTGCCAAAGCAAGAAAGAAATGGCCGAGATGGCCGTAAAGTTGAAGAATGCTACCAACCGTTGCGATCTTCTTGAAAAAGAAGGTTGAGCGGAACAAGAGGACTTGAAAAAGGCCGCTACTGAGTCCAAGGATGCTCGCTCTGTGATGAGAGCTACGAAAGAGGAGCTACGTCAGGCCGAAGATATTGCAGCTGGAAAGCCTTTTCTGCTGCGGAGGAAATTCACGGATCCCAAGTATGCTCAGTTGGGACAGCTGTGGGGTGCGGAGGATGCTTATTTGGACTTGGCGGCGAGTGCCGCAGACACGGCCGAACACTTCCGAGGCCAAAAGGATCACGGAATGGAAGAGCTTTTTTGGTCGCAGTTCCATAGTCTAGAGCGTCCGCTTCCATTGACCGATCATTTGGCCGAATGGGCTGAGCTGAATAGGTTGTCCGGACTTGCCATGAAGGATGTCGTGACTCATTTGTGGTCGAACAGGCCCGAGCCGAAGAGTTATTTTGGCTTGGTGCAGCATTTCCTTGGTGTGGTGCCGCATATTGGTGCAATGAAGCGGTCAGCATGCATAGAGGGTGCGCAGATGGCTCTTGCCCGTGTCAAAACATACTGGGCGGAGATGAAGGCCACCGACGTTGCATCCCAGGATTTGGACAGAAGCCGAGTACCTGCCGAGCTCTATTTTGAGGAAGTCCTGCAGGGCGCTTGTTTAATAGAGACGCAGTGCTTGAAGGATATTATGTTCTAATGACATGTATGATTTGTGAAACAATGTTTCAATATAATATAAGGGCTTTTTATACTTGTGCGTTCAAGTATTAAAGTACCTATTGTGCGGCCGTTAATGTATATGTGTATATAACCTGAAAGATGGCAGTCTTCGGCTTCAGCCCCCACGCACATAGTGCGGGGGTGTTTGCAAAAAAGGTGCATTTTCACACTTAATCCAATGTCTTGGTCCTGTAAAGGAGGTGATAGCGTAGCAAACTAGGCAACCGGACTATAATGCTTTATCACTTTCACTTAGCCATAGGAGTTCGATGGTGGGGCTACTATATAGCCCCTAGGGGCACCGCGCTCTCCCGAATTCGGGGCGGGTATGTGCCTGACCGGGAAACGGTCCTTCGTTAATGCAGAGGAATTCTAAACATTCCGGTGGGTCATCGAGTGGTTGACCAGTCTCATGCTATATCATGACAGTCGGTTTTTGGCTTTCTCTACTGAGGTGCTCACCAGGCCGAACCGGGGCACAATCGCAGTAGTTCTCCTGGTGCCGCGTTAGCCGATAGAACGGAACGTAAGGCAGCAAAACACAGGAGCCGGGCAAACCCAACATTTGACCAAAGACATGATTCGGAGCTGATGCATATAAGGCCTAACTCGAGACGCCGAACACTCCCTAAGGTATTCGGTCTTTATGAAAATGGGCAGAACAATGCCCTAAGCCCCTGGTGTCCAGGTACGCGCAAAAAAATTCTAACGCGGCCGATGCCAAAACGCCAGCCTCCTCCTTGATTATATCAAGAAACCGGGGTATGCGTATCAACAAGAGACAGTAAATAAGGTTTACGCAGGGTCTTAATCTGAAAAGAATCCTTGCAACGAGTCCCTACTGCACGTCTGCGCCTGTGTCTCCGTTGTGCCGTATCTTGGACGGGTGTAGCACGATGTTCATCTGTAAAAGAGAAGAACTTAGGTGAAGAAAGATTGTTCGAAAAATGTACTTTATATTAAATAAACGGAGTATGATTCAAAAAGCGAATAAAATTGAGCTTTATTGTCTCTTGTTGTACCTGCATGCAACCCCTTCTACAGGGGTGTGCGGCTAGTAGGCCTTCATATGTTTACGCCGGACTCGTCTAGCCGTGTCCGGGGTCCGAATGACCTGTTCAGGTGCTTGGTTTAGCAGAGCCGGATTAGTGTGTGACTGTCCAGGCAGTCTCACGTTCTTCCGTGCTCGAGTAACACTTGATACTTCCCTTTAATGAGATGATGCCGCGTGGACCGGGCATTTTAAGTGTAAGAGATGCATAATGCGGTATTGCGTTAAAGCGGGCGAAAGATTCACGTCCCAATAGTGCTTGATAGCTACTTTTGAATGGGGCGATATGGAAGGTTAACTTTTCGCGGCGGAAGTTGTCGGATGAGCCGAACACAACTTCGAGCAGTAGGGAGCCCGTACAATGGGCATGTAGGCCTGGCATTACCCCCTTGAAGGAGGTGTTGCTGTGGCGAATTTTGGTTGGGTCTATCCCTATTTTGCGGATTGTGTCCTGATATAGCAGGTTTAGATCACTACCGCTGTCCATTAGGACTTCTGTGAATTGGAGTCCGTCGATTATAGGATCTAATATCAGGGCAGTCCATCTTGCGTTCCGGATACTTCCGAAGTAATCCTGATGTTCAAAGGTGATTGGTTTTGACAACCAATGTCGGGACTCCGTTGGGATAGGCCGTGCGGCGCGTATTTCTATGGGCGCCACTCTGATTTTCCCTTTTGTCACTTGAAGTGAGTTTACTGTTTTGACTTCTTGTGGGAAATTCTTTTGTTTTCTGGTACTCTGCTTGTGGGGTTCGTCATCGTCCTTGCTTGGTGTGTCGAGCCCCTTGTGTTCGGCATTGAGTTTGCCGGACTGTTTGAAGACCCAACAATCTCTGTGGTTATGGTTTGCGGGCTTCCCGAGGGTACTGTGGATTTGGCATATTTTGTCCAAGATTTTGTTTAAGTTGGATAGCTCGTGGCTGTTATACTTGAGGGGCAGTTTTTTATGATTCTGCTGAGAGCTTTTGAATCCAGCGTGACTGTCGTGCTCTTCGGGCTGTTTCCCCTTGTCCGACGCTGGTCCTTGCTGCGTCGTGGTTTCTCGTTTCCATCTCTGACTTCGGATGTACTTGGGTCACTGGTACTACATCTTGCCAGCCAACTATCCTCTCCCACGCAAAAGTGGGTCATGAGGCTTGTTAGTGCGGCCATTGTTCTTGGCTTTTCCTGGCCAAGGTGCCTGGCGAGCCATTCGTCTCGGACGTTGTGCTTGAAAGCTGCTAAGGCTTCGGCGTCCGGATAGTCGACTATTTGGTTCTTTTTGGTGAGGAACCTGTTCCAGAATTTGTGGGCTGATTCTCCGGGTTGTTGAGTTATGTGACTTAAATCATCTGCATCCGGAGGGCGGACATAAGTCCCTTGAAAATTTGCCCGAAAAGCATCCTCGAGCTCTTCCCAACTTCCAATGGTATTTTCAGGGAGGCATTTAAGCCAGTGCCGTGCTGGCCCTTTGAGCTTGAGGGGTAAGTATTTTATGGCGTGGAGATCATCTCCTCTAGCCATGTGTATGTGGAGGATTTAATCCTCAATCCAGACTCCCGGGTCTGTTGTTCCGTCGTATGCCTCTATGTTTACGGGTTTAAATCTTGCTGGGAATTCATGATCCAGCACCTCATCAGTGAAACATAGGGGGTGTGCGGAACCCCTATATTTGGGTGTGTCGTGATGTCCGGATATTTGGCGTGTTGCATTGCATAGAAGAGCTTGCTTTCTTGAACCGTAGATGGACCTAACTGGGCCATCCTTTTGATGTGAATCCTTATGCGGATCGCGTGTCGGCTTGTGTGCGGCGCCGTTTGCCGCTCTATGCTTGTCATGTGGTCGTCCATCCGACCGAGCGGCCTCTTTGTTCTTTGATTGCGGGGGCTCTAAGGCCTCCTCATCGAATTCTGGCAGTAGTTTGCGCTTCGGGTAGCTCTTTGTTTGGCGACTGTCGCCGTATTTGTCTACGGTGTTGAGTACTTTGCTCCATCTGATTCTGAGTGCATCTTCTGCTGTTTTGAGCTTCCGCTTCTGCTTTTTCAGGCTACGCGCAGTGGCGACGAGCCTTTTGTGGAGGTTCTTCTGCTCCAACAACTTGTCCGGTGTGAGATCTTCCGGACTGTTATCTTCGCCGGGGACGGATTGTTTATCCAAGTTGTCCTGTTCGGACGGTTGTTCAATGGCATGTTCGTCGTTACCGGTTCGACCTGCTCTATGGTTGGGTCTGTATGGCCGCCGTCTTTGTCGAGGCGGGACTTTGTGCGGTGCTTTCGTCGCCGTCTTGACTGCTTTTCGAGGGATTTATCCTTCGTAGCGTCCCGTTGTTCCTCGTCGTCACTTCCTTTAGGTGTATCCACCATGTATACATCGTGAGATGGGGTGGCTGTCCAGTATCCTGTAGGTGCTGGTTCGTGGTTATCTCCTACATCGTCGTCCATATCGTCGATGTCTTCGGAGTCGAAATTGAGCACGTCGTTTAAACTTTCGACAGTGGCTATGAAGTGGTTGGTGGGTGGGTGTTGAATTTCTTCGTCGTCCGCATCCCAACCTTCCTGACCATAGTCCGGCCAGGGCTCTCCTGATAAAGAGAGAGACTTTAGTGAATTCAGGATGTCACCAAAGGGCGACTGCTGAAAGATGTCCGCGGCAGTGAACTCCATAACCGGCGCCCAATCGGGTTTGATTGGCAGGGGCGCGGGAGGTTCGGAGTCCGGAGAGGAGTCTGGCACCTCCGAGTCACGGGCTTTGCAAGGGACAAGGATGGTGTTCGGCTCAATCGCCGTAGAGATCGTAGCCCCCGAGGCGGTGTCCAGCCACTCGTCCTCGATCGGCAAAGTCGGCTCCGAGCTAAGGGTCGGAGCGGACGCTGGTGCAGCCTCCAGGGCACTGTTCGGCGGCAAAGCTAGATCATACCCATCGAGACAGTACGGCGCGCTTGGTTGTGGCTCGAATCCGTCGAAGATCAAGTCTCCGTGGATGTCAGCCGTGTAGTTCAAACTCCCAAATCTGACCTGATGGCCAGGGGCGTAGCTTTCGATCTGCTCCAAATGGCCAAGTGCATTGGCCCGCAGTGCAAAGCCGCCGAATACGAAGATCTGTCCGGGGAGAAAAGTCTCACCCTGGACCGCGTCGTTGTTGATGATCGAAGGAGCCATCGGGCCTAAAAGTGACGACACAGAGGAACTCTCAATGAAAGCACCAATGTCGGTGTCAAAACCGGCGGATCTCGGGTAGAGGGTCCCGAACTGTGCATCTAGGCGGATGGTAACAGGAGACAAGGGACACGATGTTTTTACCCAGGTTCGGGCCCTCTCGATGGAGGTAAAACCCTACTCCTTCTTGATTAATATTGATGATATGGGTAGTACAAGAGTAGATCTACCACGAGATCAAAGAGGCTAAACCCTAGAAGCTAGCCTATGGTATGATTGTTGTTCGTCCTACGGACTAAAACCCTCCGGTTTATATAGACACCGGAGAGGGTTAGGGTTACACAGAGTCGGTTACAATGGTAGGAGATCTACATATCCGCATCGCCAAGCTTCCCTTCCACGCCAAGAAAAGTCCCATCCGGACACGGGACGAAGTCTTCAATCTTGTATCTTCATAGTCCAGGAGTCCGGCCAACGGTGATAGTTTGGCTATCCGGACACTCCCCAATCTAGGACTCCCTCAATGTGTTTATGTTTTTATAACATTTCTCCGTCCATCCCAACATGATATTTTCACCCAGCCCAGCAAGTACGCGGATTTCGAGAAAAATAAAAAAGGGATGTAAATTCTACCATAAATATAAACGGGTTGCATATGTGCTACATCATTGTTTCACCCATCCCACCAAATGGACTAAAAACAAATGGACTGGCTGACATGTGGGCCAGTAGGTCGAAACCTAAGCACTTTTGCAAAAAAATAAAATACAAAGGTCCAAGCCTAAGCAAGGCGTTGGATTCACATCCAACGACCAACATTCTTCTTCAATCTCTTGTCTTCTTCCCCCAACGCTATCGGGACCGCCTGCTCCAGCCTCCGGCATCCTGCGGCACTGGTTTGCATGCCTCGTAGCGAAACGCTACCCCACCGATGGCCAGGCCATCCCTCCACTCCTTCGCACCTCATGTTATTCTTTGCCGAGTATAGGCCCACCCCGCACCCGAACCAGTCAAGTTTCCTACTCCTCTCCGTCTGTGACTCCACTGCCGTGTCATCCCCATCTCTGGGGCAATCCAGTCTAGGGCCTCGCCATCATCCACTGGCTTGGTGCGCTCTGCACAGTGTGGTCAATGTGGTTAACAAACGAGAGTCATCGGAAGATGACTATACGTGGAGAGACTGACAGTGGGGATGCACCACGCCCATGGACGCATGCATGCAACTGCATCCTTTTCACCCTAAAAATAATGTTTTCTCCCGCTGACAGCTAGGACCCACTAGCTACATCTTCGCATGCAAGTAAGTGCATCCTTATTACAGGAAAAAAATGATTCTTCCCCCTGGCAGTTGGGACCCACCAGCTATATCTTCGCACGCAAGGAAGTGCGTCCTTATTCTCCCTGACAGCTAGGAACCACCCGGCCGAAGCATACGTAGCATTATATGTGTACATACTGGTCGATCGGTCTGTCTGCCATGATGAACCGTGGCCGAGTAAGGACCGGTAGCAGTTTAGGCAGTCCAGTCCAAACCATGTACACGCACGTACAACCAGATGCCAAAAATATGGCCACATACATACATACGAGCGGGGTCTTGAACGCGTGCTCGCACATATATACGGCCAGGGCTCGTGTACATGGAGAGGCCACGGACGGCAGCAGTGGCGTCCTGTTCATCGGAAGCCAACCGGCTGGGTCGGAACGGAGAAACCGCGTTGTCGTGTTCATCGGGAGGCAACAAAATGTGTTGTGTTCATCGGGAGCCAACCGGCTTGGATGGAACAGCCAAAACAAGGCCTGGCGTATCGCAGAACGGAGGAAACGTCCTTCTGTTCGACCGCCTATGGTCGAAACAGGATCGTGTTCACCGGGACGGGTGTGGCATACCACAAAACCGAGGAAACAGACTTCTCTTCGACCACCGACGGTCGAAACGGGGTCCTGTTGATCGAGAGGGGTGTGGCGTACCGCAAAACAAAGGAACAGACTTCTCTTCGACCTCCTACGGTCAAAATGGGGGTCCTGTTCATCGGGAGGGGTTAAGCGCACCGCAAAACAGGAATCCACGGGCTACTGTTCATCCACCGTCGACTTCCTCCAGCCTCCACCTGCTATTGTTCATCCACCGCTGACTTCCTCCAGCCTCCACCAGCTATTGTTCATCCATGAGGTCCTATTCATCCAGCCTCCACCGGCTACTGTTCATCCAGCCCTCCACGGGGGTCCTGTTCATCCAGCCTCCATCGGCTACTGTTCAACCAGCACTCCACGGGGTCCTATTCAACCAGCCCTCCACGTACGGGGTCCCTCCACCGGCTACTGTTCATCCACCCCCACCTCCTCGATTGGGGTCCTGTTCATCCAGTGGCAACGTCCTCTACAACCGCGGGATCCTATTCATCCAACCCCCACCAGGAGCTGTTCATCAAGAGGCAATTTCGATCGGCTTCAGTTAGCAGCAGCAGTGAAGGAATCACTCGGGTTTAGTTAACAGCAAGGGATTGATCGAGGTTCAGTAACGTAGCTAGTGCAATCGCTCGGGTTTAGTTAGAGCCAACGCCTCGCTTGGGTTCAGTTAGAGCGCAACGCCTCGCACACACGTGCATACGTGTACGAGGGAAACACGCAAACCTCCATGCATCACTCGGTCCCGACCACCCACCGTAACTGGGAACTCCCCGAAATTTTCCTCGCCCTCGCTTCTACCATGATTTTTTTCGTCATGGACGGCCCAAAGAATGTCATGCAGGTGCGTCTTCGGCCCGCCCAGGACGAAAAGCCCATTTTCTATCATGGTTTTTTGTCATAGAAGTAGGAGCCCACCACATCTATGATGATACTGGGTTTTGTCACAATTATCGTCATATAAGTGTCATAAGCATGATAGGAGAAAAATTCATTCAGCCCAAAATGTTACGGATGTGTCTTTTTTGTAGTGGAGGGCTTTGAGCTCCTCCATTTGAGCATCCATCTTGGCGTCGAAGAAGTTTTTCGTGGCATCAAACTCGCCATTGTTGTTGTAGACCGAAGTAGATGTGCTTTGCCTATCTATCACAAGACTCGAGCACACGTGAGTGGAAGAAAGGGAAGAACTAGACCGAATGTACCTTTTCCAATGTTGAAGATGGATCAATGATCACCCAATTTGGTATTATGGAAGTAGCACAATTGGTATCGGCTCTTGTCAATTCTCACACCTACACAAGTAAGGCTTATGGAGTAGATTGGTGAGGATAGTGGCACAAAAAATTTGTGCAATTGTTAGCAAGAGTCAATGATGTTGAAAGATTCACAAATTCACACGTGAAACAAGTAGACCAATAGCAATGAACGGCACACAGAAACACACACACATATAGATAAATGGGGTCGCGCAACCAAGGAATGAGCACAAAATGTGGAATCCATGGAAAACACTCGTGTTGCACAACTCTAGAGAGACGCTATCATGATTGCTCAATAGGCGGATATGGCACTTGTGCACAACCTATAAGATGCAAAATGTATGAACTTTGTTTCCCAAGTATGCTATGTATGTATGGTTCCCGATGTTGTACTCACGATGATCCAAGATGATCAATGATGGCAATTTGATATGCAATGTGGTATGATGCTATGGATATTGCTTACAAGCTCGTTTTCTCTTTGCTTAAAAGCTTATTTTAGATGGCGAACATGCGCAATGATCAAACAAAGATAGCAATTGTGTATATGTGGGAACAATCTTGTGACACAAGAGATGATACGATGATACCAAGATGAGGTATGTATGCAATGGAAGGTGCGGATCGATGATCACAAAAGTGCACAAGTATCATTGCTGGCTAGTCTCGATAGGAAAGTGACACAAAATGGGCTCGGGGTTAACAATGCAATGGCAAGGGATAATATACAATGATCTCATCGAGGTTACCGTCCTTGCTTACGGTAGATGGTGTCAAAATGATGAAGTGGTCAATGTCGATGACGACCTCGTGACGATGATGAGTGTTGGTGTTCTCGATGTCGAACTGTTCCTAATTATCCGAAAGACCTTAGGAAACAAAAAAACGCAAACTCAAAATCTCAAATGTCAAATGTCAAATGGTGGTAGTGGAATGCGCTGGTGGTTTTGCGGAAGCTCAATGGAATAGCGGAAGTGCAATGATGGGTTTTGGAGGTGGTGATTTTGCAGAAGCTCAATGGAATAGCAGAAGTGCAATGATGGGTTTTGGAGTAGGCAATGTGGAAGTAGAGGTGGTTGGTTATGCGAGTCGGAGTTGAAGTCACTATCCCTAAGTAGCCGAAACACCTTACGAGACACAAACCACAACTCAAACAAGCTCAAACAAAATTGGTGAAGTTGGGTGGCAAAAGTGTATGGTGGGACAAGGTTATGGGGAAGTTATGGTGGTGGTTGATGAATAAGTAATCATCCCTAAGTAGCCGAAACACCTTAGGAGACTCAAATCACAACACAAGCAACAATAAATGCAATGGGATCAAAATGGGTTAAGTTGCGGAAAGCAATGGTGGTAATGCGGATGATATGGTGGAGGACCTAGGCAAAGATTACAAAGTTCCAAAAATTTGATGGAGCCAAATGATGTTGGAAGTCTTTTTGTGGGATGGAGGATGGCAATAGCTTCAAAACGAGCTAAAGAACGTCGAAAACGGAGTTCAGATTAATTAGATATGGCCAAAACAAACAAATGTCCTTTTCAGTTTCAGGGTTACCCGGACATCCGGGAGTAGGTCCGGATGATTCGGGTTCGTCAACTCGGGTACGGGTGCGTGGGGTGTCGGGACGACCAGGGTGGCTCCAGCTGGTCTGGGTGGGTCCGGATGATCCGGGCCCTTGTCCTGATGATCCAGGCAGGTCAACTGCACCGGATTTCCTCGCGGGGATGCGATTTTTTGGCGGAAATGGATGATTCCGGGTCAAAATTGAGAAGATTTTGTGGATGAAAGATGGGGAAAATTGTGGGGAAGCTAGACCCACTTGAAACACAACATATCCATGGATCAAATCCAACAAAACATCATCAAACCGACAAATCAGAAAAAAATTGGGGCTATTTTTTGTCGGGATTTTCGAATTTAGGACGAAATCAACAAAATTAGGCTAGAAAACGAGGGGTGGGGACTCCAAATTTGTGATCAACATGGCTCATGATACCAAGATGATGTAGGGTGGAACCCTAGTGGCCAATCTTTCATGATTTGGAGGGGGATTCCCGTAGAACACGAAGAACACAATAAACACAAGAGACGGGAAACACTCAAATCAACGAGATCCAATCACACATGTGCTAAATCCACATACACAAAGGGGATACAAAGGTGCAAATCCAACACAAGAAGATACAAGAGCTAACTAGTTCATCCCAATCCTTGGAGGAGTTGAGGTCTTGAATCCTAGAAGGATCTTCCCATGATGGGGTCTTGATTCCCCTATGGGATCTTCTCCAAAAGAGATCTTGAACTCCAATGGAGTGGTCTCTCTCTCTCTCAACAGAAGAGTAGTAGGAGCAAAGCTCACATACAAATGAGCTATCCTATGTATTTACCCTAGAATTGAGGAGGAGGAGGAGGTCTATTTATAGTCTAACCCACGAAAGGGTAAGTGAGCGGGTGAAATGGGTACATGGGCCTCGACCCAAGTCACGCACGCAGGCATGGTCTGGATGATCCGGATGGGGGTCTGTATGATTCGGCTTCGTCCGAGCACGTGTTGTTGTCGTAGTCAGACGATCCGGGAGAGGGTTTGGATGATCCGGATGAGCCCGGATGTCCGGCCTGTCTCCAGCAGCTGCCCCGTCTTCTTATCCTTTCTTTCGTCTTCTCTTCCACGCTTCCCTCGCGGATGATATAGACGTACACATGTTCTCGCACTCCTCCTCATTGATGACCGAGCTCCGGCAATACCTATGTATGCACATAAGAGGAGTGTCAAGTAGTATACCATCCTCAAAGGGGTCAAGTGAACATGTGTAAAGAAGATGATTCAGCTTTATGTATGTGAAGTAGATGTTGCATGTGTCACTTGCCAAGTGGACTTTTGACATGGGGATGTCTGTAGGATGCTCCACATCAATATGGCATGAGTACTGAATCATACATGCAGCTGAGTATGAAAACCACTTTGTTGGTCATGGCACTGCCGAAGACCTGGAGCTGCCACTTGAGAACACCTTGCTCATCTGATGTGCCCTAGGAAGTAGTAGAGGCCAGGGAGGAGCGGTACAACACCGAGGGTAGCCATCGGTGATGTGAGCAGCCTGGAGCCTGGGTGTGCGGAAAGCAGTAGCAGCGTTGTAAGGGCATATTTCTCCCTATGTGGTTTTGGTGATTGATGACAATGCATTTGCGGACTAATCGTGTGCATTGAGCATTTCAGCTATCTCATGTCTAGGCACAAGACGACTCGGTGCCCCTCGGAGCCTAAGTGAAGACGGCGTTTCTCTACGTTTCTTTTCAGTGGATTTGAGTCGTAGGAAAGTTGTACTATTAAGAGGAGGTTCGCGTCGGAAAAGTTGGGGTGGAATCAACACGTGCACGTCTGTTCCTTTGCACCACCTTCCCTTTGCTTCATTGGAGCACCAACCATTTATCCGTGTCTTTTCAAAATGAAGGACTCCAAGTGCTATTGTGTTGTGGCATGCGAAAGTAATGCTCAAGGGAGCAGTAGTACCGCAGTGGCCCACGGTAGTACCGGCTAGGGACGTGGTAGTACTGTGCTATGCGGTAGTACCGCTCCTCAGGCGTGGTAGTA
This sequence comes from Triticum dicoccoides, assembly GCF_002162155.2. Taxonomy (NCBI): domain Eukaryota; kingdom Viridiplantae; phylum Streptophyta; class Magnoliopsida; order Poales; family Poaceae; genus Triticum; species Triticum dicoccoides. The sequence continues at coordinate 353,099,311 of NC_041383.1, forward strand.
CCGTGGCCTCAAGCCTAGCACAGTGACACGCATGGAAGTAGGGGCAGAAGTAATTTTTTACATCCGCCCCCTACGCGGTAGTACCGCTCCCTGCATGCGGTAGTACCGTGCCAGATTTTTGCACGGATTAAAACTTAGCGGAAGTAGCCACGGATGTAATTTTATTAGTCCATGCCGTCCCAGCGTAGTCGAACCCTGCCTTACGGTAGTACCGCAAGGACGCGCGGTAGTACCGCTCATTGCTGTAACGCAACAGGGCCTTGTCTGGTCTCTGCCGCGGGAGCGGTAGTATAGCACAGCAGAGCGGTAGTACCGCAAGTTGGTGCGGGAGTAATGCACGTCGCGGGCTGAATAAGTGGGTAACGGTTGCATCTTTTCTGTCACTATATAAGGGGGGTCTTCTTCTCCAAGTTGACTACATCTTCCCTGCCCAAGCTCCATTGTTGCTCAAAGCTCCATTTTCGCCCGATCTCTCTCCCTAGTCAATCAAACTTGTTGATTCTCTAGGGATTAGTTGAGAAGGCCCCGATCTACACTTCCACCAAGAGAAATTTGATTCCCCCCACTAATCCCTTGCGGATCTTGTTACTCTTGGGTTTTTGAGCACCCTAGACGGTTGAGGTCACTGCGGAGCCATATTCCATTGTCGTGAAGCTTCATGGTGTCGTTGGGAGGCTCCAATTAAGTTGTGGAGATTGGCCCAACCTTGTTTATAAAGGTTCGGTTGCCGCCTCCAAGGGCACCAATAGTGGAATCACGGCATCTCACATTATGTGAGGGCATGAGGAGAATACGGTGGCCCTAGTGGCTTCTTGGGGAGCATTGTGCCTCCACACCGCTCCAACGGAGACGTACTTCCTCTCAAAGGAAAGGAACTTCGGTAACACATCCTCGTCTCCACCGACTCCACTCTTGGTTATCTCTCACCTTTACTTGCGCAAGCTTATATTGTGTTGTATCCCTTGCTTGCTTGTGTGCTTGTTGTCGTTGCATCATATAGGTTGGTCACCTAGTTGCATATCTAGACAACCTACTTTGATGCAAAGTTTAATTTGGTAAAGAAAAGCTAAAAATTGTTAGTTGCCTATTCACTCCCCCCCTCTAGTCAACTATAGAGATCCTTTCAATTGGTATCAGAGCCTCGTCTCTTTATTAAGGACTTTACCATCCAAAGAGTATGGTTGACACCGTAGACGGTGGGGAGGAGCACCCCGGTGTGAATCCATCCTCGTCTACAGCCTATGGGGTATCCCCGGTCTCACATGAGGAATTCAATGCGGCTTTGGACACATTGAAAACCTCCATGAGGACTGAGGTCAAAGGCATGTTCAAGGAGTTTTTTGATGGTCTTAAGTCATCCACCACACCGTTGGAAGTGGTTGATCCCACTACCAAGCTGGCATATGCTAACTCCGATAAGGGGGAAGCTTCTAGTGATAAAATTCCTTTGCTTAGTGGTAGAAGTGGAAACGGTATCTTTGCCCATGTTGAACCACCTCATACTTATGGAGGACTGGTTGTCGGTGTCAAAACCGGGTAGGGGGTCCCAAACTGTGTGTCTAAGGCTAACGGTAACAGGAGGCGGGGGACACGATCTTTACCCAGGTTCGGGCCCTCTCGATGGAGGTAATACCCTACTTCCTGCTTGATTGATCTTTATGGTATGATTATTACAAGAGTTGATCTACCACGAGATCGTAGAGGCTAATCCCTAGGAGCTAGCCCATGATTATGATTGTATGTTGTACTACGTACTAAGCCCTCCGGTTTATATAGACACCGGAGGGGGCTAGGGTTACACAGAGTCGGTTACAGAGAAGGAGATCTACATATCCGAATTGCCAAGCTTGCCTTCCACGCAAAAGAGAGTCCCACCCGGACACGGGACGAAGTCTTCAATCTTGTATCTTCATAGTCCAACATTCCGGCCAAAGTATATAGTCCGGCTGTCCGAGGACCCCCTAATCCAGGACTCCCTCAGTAGCCCCTGAACCAGGCTTCAATGACGATGAGTCCGGCGCGCAAATTGTCTTCGACATTGCAAGGCAGGTTCCTTCTCCGAATACTCCATATAAGATTTTGAACACGAGGATCGTGTCTGGCTCTGCAAAACAAATTCCACATACCACCATAGTGAGCACAATATTCCACAAATCTAATCTGCTGACAACTTTTCATAGCGTGACATCACACCACGGCACAGTCATTATTCGAACCGTTTTTCTCAACCAGCTACTGCACATATTGCGAGGCGGTTTCCTTGGCATGTCTTGTCAAAGCAGAGATCGTGTCCCCTTATCACGGGATTCTCATCAATACGGGTGTGGGTAACCCAACCGCGTCATCAATCGCGGCGCTTGGGAATAAGAGATTTTATAGGGCAAGTGGGGAGGTGCACAGTTTCTACCGCCTTTATAAAGGGATAAGGATTCCTCTTTTTCACCCACGCCATCTTCTTCCTTCGCTAGTCCATTCTCGCACGCTCGAGCTCCAGCACCCAAGCTATCACCTTCTCCGTAAAGCCATTCCAGACATGTCCAGAGCAGGAGGCAAGTGGATGGCCTCCTCCGTTACGGAAGAGAACATCACGAAGCTCCGGGAGGCCGGATACTTGGCCGCTGACATCGCGCACCGGCTCCCGGACGCAGGGCAGATCGTCCCTACTCCGGAACCCCACGAGAGGGTTTTGTTTCTTGCCCACTTTGTCTATGGAATGGGATTTTCTCTCCACCCATTTGTCCGTGGGCTCATGTTTTACTATGGGCTAGATTTCCATGATCTGGCCCCCAATTTCAACCTCAACATATCGGCGTTTATCATCATGTGCGAGGCCTTCCTCCGCATCAAGCCCCACTTCGGCCTGTGGCTGAAGATCTTCAACGTGAAGCCGAAGATAGTGGTCGGACAGCAGGAGGAGTGCGGAGGTGCCATGGTGGGCAAGATGCCCAACATCACCTGGCTCGAAGGCTCCATAACCACAAGTATTGCGTGAGTGTTAGCAATTGTAGAAGACTACATGATAGTTGAGTATGTGGACTTGCTGAAAAGCTCTATTCTTGACTCTTTCTGATGTTATGATAAATTGCAATTGCTTCAATGACTGAGATTATAGTTTTTTAGTTCCCAATGAAGTTTCTGAACCATACTTGACATTGTGAATTGATTGTTACTTGAGCATAAGAAATCATATGACAAAATCTATTTATGTTGATGCTATAAGAATGATCATGATGCCCTCATGTCCATATTTTATTTTTATCGACACCTCTATCTTTAAACATGTGGACATATTTTTCAATTTCGGCTTCCGCTTGAGGATAAGCAAGGTCTAAGCTTGGGGGAGTTGATACGTCCATTTTGCATCATGCTTTTATATCAATATTTATTGCATTATGGGCTATTATTACACATTATATATCAATACTTAGGGCTATTCTCTCTTATATTATAAGGTTTACCATGAAGAGGGGGAATGCCGACAGCTAGAATTCTGGCTGGAAAAGGAGCAAACATTGTAAAGCTATTCTGCACTGCTCCAAAAATCCTGAAACTCCACGGAACTTATTTTTGGAATTAATAAGAATTATTGAGCGAAAGAAACACCTGATGGGGCCCACACCCTGGCCAGGAGGGTGGGGGCGCGCCCACCTCTACTAGGCGCGCCCCCTGTCTCCTGGGCCCCCTGGTGGCCCTCCGGTGTTCATCTTCTGCTATATGAAGGCTTTTACCCTGGAAAAAATCGTGGGCAAGCTTACAGGACGAAACTCCGCCGCCACGAGGCGGAACCTTGGCGGAACCAATCTAGAGCTCCGGCAGAGCTGTTCTGCCGGGGAAACTTCCCTCCGGGAGGGGGAAATCATCACCATCGTCATCATCAACAATCCTCTCATCGGGAGGGGGTCAATCTCCATCAACATCTTCACCAGCACCATCTCCTCTCAAAACCCTAGTTCATCTCTTGTATCCAATCTTGTATCAAAACCACAAATTGGTACATGTGGGTTGCTAGTGGTGTTGATTACTCCTTGTAGTTGATGCTAATTGGTTTACTTGGTGGAAGATCATATATTCAGATCCTTAATGCATATTATTACTCCTCGGATTATGAACATGAATATGCTTTATGAGTAGTTACGTTTGTTCCTGAGGACATGGGTGAAGTCTTGCTATTAGTAGTCATGTGAATTTGGTATTCGTTCGATATTTTGATGAGATGTATGTTGTCTTTCCTCTAGTGGTGTTATGTGAACGTCGACTACATGACACTTCACCATTATTTGGGCCTAGAGGAAGGCATTGGGAAGTAATAAGTAGATGATGGATTGCTAGAGTGACAGAAGCTTACACCCTAGTTTATGCGTTGCTTCGTAAGGGGCTGATTTGGATCCATATGTCTAATGATGTGGTTAGGTTTACCTTAATACTTATTTTGTAGTTGCGGATGCTTGCAATAGGGGTTAATCATAAGTGGGATGCTTGTCCAAGTAAGGGCAGTACCCCGAGCACCGGTCCACCCACATATCAAATTATCAAAGTACCAAACACGAATCATATGAGTGTCATGAAAACTAGCTTGACGATAATTCCCATGTGTCCTCGGGAGCTCTTTTCTCATTATAAGAAATTGTCCAGGCATATCCTTTGCTACAAAAAGGATTGGGACACCTTGCTGCACTTTATTTACTTTCATTGCTTGTTACTCGTTACAATTTATCTTATCACAAAACTATCTGTTACCTACAATTTCAGTGCTTGCAGAGAAAACCTTACTGAAAACCGCTTATCATTTCCTTCTACTCCTCGTTGGGTTCGACACTCTTACTTATCGAACGGACTATGATAGATCCCCTACACTTGTGGGTCATCAAGACTCTTTTCTGGCGCCACTGAGGGAAACGTGTAGCGCTTTTGGTGAGTGGAACTTGGTAAGGAAACATTTATATAGTGTACTGAAATTTTCTGTCACTTGTTACTATGGAAACTAATCCTTTGAGGGGCTTGTTCGGGGTATCTTCACCCCGACCAGAAGAGCAAAGAGTTGCTCCTGAACCTACTGAACCTATTAAAAATATTTACTTTGAGATTCCTTCGGGTATGATAGAGAAACTGCTAGCTAATCCATTTGCAGGAGATGGAACATTGCATCCCGATTTACACCTTATCTTTGTGGATGAAGTTTGTGGATTATTTAAGCTTGCAGGTATTCCCGATGATGTTGTCAAAAGGAAGGACGTCCCTTTATCTTTGAAGGGGGATGCATTGACATGGTATAGGCTATGTGATGATACGGGATCTTGGAATTATAAACGATTGAAGTTGGAATTTCACCAGAAGTTCTATCCTATGCATCTTGTTCATCGTGATCGTAATTACATATATAATTTCTGGCCTCGCAAAGGATAAAGCATCGCCCAAGCTTGGGGGAGGCTTAAGTAAATGTTATATTCATGCCCCGATCATGAGCTCTCCAGAGAAATGATAATTCAAAAAAATTATGCTCGGCTTTCTCTCAATGATCGCAACATGCTCGATACTTCTTGTGTTGGTTCTTATATGCTGAAGACTACTGAATTCAAATGGGACTTATTGGAAAGAATTAAACACAACTCTGAATATTGGAGTTCCAACAATGGTAAGGAGTCAAGTATGACACCTAAGTTTGATTGTGTTAAATCTTTTATGAATACCGATGCCTTTCGTGGATTTAGCTCTAAATATGGACTTGACTCTAAGATAGTAGCTTCTTTCTGTGAATCTTTTGCTACTCACGTTGATCTCCCTAAGGAGAAGTGGTTTAAATATAATCCTCCCGTTGAAGTAAAAGTTGTTGCACCAATTACAGTTGAAGAAAAGACTGTCACCTATAGTGATCCTATTGTTCCTACTACTTATGTTGAGAAACCTCCTTTTCCTGTTAGGATAAAGGATCATGCTAAAACTTCGACTGTTGTTCGTAAGAGTAATACTAGGACCTATACACCTCCTGAGCAAATCAAAGTTGAACCTAGTATTGCTATGGTTAAAGATCTCTTGGATGATGATTTAGATGGGCATGTTATTTATTTCTGTGGAGAGACTACTAATATTGTTAGACCAGATGCTAAGATTCATAGACTTGTTGTAGGCATGCCTGTTATTTCTGTTAAAATAGGAGATCATTGTTATCATGGTTTATGTGATATGGGTGCTAGTGCTAGTGCAATACCCTATGACTTATATAAAGAAATTATGCATGATATTGCACCCGTTGAATTGGAAGGTATTGATGTTACTATCAAACTTGCCAATAGAGATACTATTTCGCCAATTGGGATTGTTAGAGATGTTGAAGTCTTGTGTGGGAAGGTTAAATACCCTGCTGATTTTCTTGTTCTTAGTTCCCCACAAGATGACTTTTGTCCCATTATTTTTGGTAGACCCTTCTTGAATACAGTTAATGCTAAGATTGATTGTGAAAATGATACTATTACAATTGGCTTAGAGGGTATGTCTCATGAGTTTAATTTTGCTAAGTTTCGTAGACAACCTCGTGATAGGGAATCACCTAGTAAGGATGAGATTATTGGTCTTGCTTCTATTGCCATGCCTCCTACTGATCCATTAGAACAATATTTGCTAGACCATGAAAATGAAATGTTTATGAAGGAAAGAAGGGAAATAGATGAAGCGTTCCTTCAACATGAACCTATTCTGAAACACAACCTTCCCGTTGAAATTCTAGGGGATCCCCCTCCACCCAATGGTGATCCCGTGTTTGAACTCAAACCATTACCTGATAATCCTAAGTATGCTTATCTTGATGAAAAGAAAATATATCCTATTATTATTAGTGCTAACCTTTCAGAGCAAGAAGAAGAAAGATTATTGAAAACTCTGAAGAAGCACGGTGCTGCTATTGGATATACTCTGGTTGATCTCAAGGGCATTAGTCCCACGTTATGCCAACACAAAATTAATTTGGAGGACAATGCCAAACCTGTTAGAGATCCTCAATGACGATTTAATCCTAAGATGAAAGAAGTGGTAAGAAAGGAGATACTAAAGCTCCTTTAGGCAGGTATAATTTATCCCATTGCTGATAGTGATTGGGTAAGCCCTGTCCATTGTGTTCCTAAAAAGGGAGGTATTACTGTGTTCCTAATGATAAAGATGAATTGATCCCGCAAAGAATTATTACAGGTTATAGGATGGTAATTGATTTCCGTAAATTAAATAAAGCTACTAAGAAAGATCATTACCCTTTACCTTTTATTGATAAAATGCTAGAAAGACTATCCAAACACACACATTTCTGCTTTCTAGATGGTTATTCTGGTTTCTCTCAAATACATGTATCAGCGAAGGATCAATCAAAAACTATTTTTACTTGTCCTTTCGGTACTTTTGCTTATAGACGTATGCCTTTTGGTTTATGTAATGCACCTGCTACCTTTCAAAGATGTATGATGGCTATATTCTCTGACTTTTGTGCAAATATTTGTGAGGTGTTCATGGACGATTTCTCCATCTATGGATCCTCTTTTGATGATTTCTTGAGCAACCTTGATCGAGTTTTGCAGAGATGCGAAGACACTAGTCTCGTCTTGAATTGGGAAAAGTGCCACTTTATGGTTAATGAAGGCATTGTCTTGGGGCATAAGATTTCCGAGAAGTTGATAAAGCTAAAGTTGATGCTATTGAAAATATGCCATGTCCCAAGGACATAAAAGGTATAAGAAGTTTCCTTGGTCATGCCGATTTTTATAGGAGGTTCATTAAGGACTTTTCTAAAATCTCTAGGCCTCTGACTAATTTATTGCAAAAAGATATTCCTTTTGTCTTTGATGGTGATTGTGTAGAAGCATTTGAAATACTTAAGAAAGCTTTGATCACTGCACCTATTGTTCAGCCACCTGATTGGAATTTACCCTTTGAAATTATGTGTGATGCTAGTGATTATACTATAGGTGTTGTTCTAGGGCAAAGAGTTGATAAGAAATTGAATGTTATCCAGTATGCTAGTAAAACTCTTGATACTACCCAGAGAAATTATGCTACTACTGAAAAAGAATTCTTAGCAGTTGTGTTTACATGTGATAAGTTTAGACCTTATATCGTTGATTCCAAAGTTACTATTCACACTGATCATGTTTCTATTAAATATCTTATGGAAAAGAAAGATGCTCAGCCTAGACTTATTAGATGGGTTCTCTTGCTCCAAGAATTTGATCTGCATATTATTGATAGAAAGGGAGCCGAGAACCCCGTTGCAGACAACTTGTATAGGTTAGAGAATGTTTTTGATGACCCACTGCCTATTGATGACAGCTTTCTTGATGAACAATTAGCGGTCATTAATGCTTCTCGTACTGCTCCTTGGTATGCTGATTATGCTAATTACATTGTTGCTACATTTATACCACCTAGTTTCACATGCCAGCAAAAGAAAAAGTTCTTTTATGATTTAAGACATTACTTCTGGGATGATCCACACCTTTATAAAGAAGGAGTAGATGGTGTTATTAGACGTTGTGTACCTGAGCATGAACATGAACATATCCTATGCAAGTGTCACTCTGAATCCTATGGAGGACACCACGCTGGAGATAGAACTGCACATAAGGTACTGCAATCTAGTTTTTATTGTCCTACTCTCTTCAAAGATGCTCGTAAGTTTGTCTTATCTTGTGATGAATGTCAAAGAATTTGTAATATTAGTAGACGTCAAGAAATGCCTATGAATTATTCTCTCGTTATTGAACCATTTGATGTTTGGGGCTTTGATTATATGGGACCTTTTCCCGCCTCTAATGGTTATACACATATTTTAGTTGTTGTTGATTACGTTACTAAGTGGGTAGAAGCTATTCCAACTAGTAGTGTTGATCATGACACTTCTATTAAAATGCTTAAAGAAGTTAGTTTTTCCGAGGTTTGGAGTCCCTAGATATCTTATGACTGATGGTGGTTCACATTTTATTCATGGTGCTTTCCGTAAGATGCTTGCTAAGTATGATGTTAATCATAGAATCGCATCTCCTTATCATCCGCAGTCTAGTGGTCAACTAGAGTTGAGCAATAGAGATCTCACATTAATTTTGCAAAAGAATGTCAACAGATCTAGAAAGAATTGGTCCAAAAAACTTGATGATGCATTATGGGCCTATAGAACTGCATACAAAAATCCTATGGGTATGTCTCCGTATAAGATGGTTTATGGAAAAGCATGTCATTTACCTCTTGAACTTGAACATAAAGCATATTGGGCTATTAAAGAGCTCAACTATGACTCCAACTTGACGGTGAGAAGAGGTTATTTGATATTAGCTCACTTGATGAATGGAGAACCCAAGCCTATGAGAATGCCAAGCTATTCAAAGAAAAAGTCAGACGCTGGCATGATAAAAGGATACAAAAGCGTAAGTTTAACGTAGGTGATTATGTGTTATTATTCAACTCTCGTTTAAGATTTTTTGCAGGAAAACTTCTCTCTAAATGGGAAGGTCCTTACGTTATCGAGGAGGTCTATCGTTCCGGTGCCATAAAAATCAACAACTTCGAAGGCACAAGTCCGAGGGTGGTGAACGGTCAAAGAATTAAACATTATATCTCAGGTAATCCTATCAATGTTGAAACTAATATTATTGAAACCGTAACACCGGAGGAATACATAAGGGACACTTTCCAGAATGTCCCAGACTCCAAAAAGGAATAGGTATGTGGTACGGTAAGTAAACCGACTCCAAAACAATTCTAATGGCATTTTTTATCAGTTTTGGAATATTTAAGAATTTTAGGAAGAAAGAAGTAATCCGGGAAGGACACGAGGCCTCCACGAGGGTGGAGGGCGCGCCCACCCTTCCTGGGCGTGCCCCCCTGTCTCGTTGCCACCTCGTGTGCCTCCCGGACTTTGTTTTCTTGCACGCTACGTATTTTGGTCGGTAAAAATTCATTATATAAACTCCCGAAGGTTTTGACCACCGTATCACGCAGATATCCTCTGTTTTCGTTTCGAGCTGTTTCTGTTTCAGATCTAGAGCATCATGACGTCTCCAAGCGCTCCTAAGGACAAGTTTTTCGAGAGGGTTATCAACCCCTATCTCATGGAGGTGCTGCAACACCCTCAAACCATTGAGATGCGTGAGGGGGTGTTGCACATCCACGATGTGGAGGTACCAAGGCATACCGGAAGCGTGGAGACAAAGCTTGAAGCCGTGGAGCAGCAAGTTTTCAAGTGCCAAGGGATGGTGGAGCGTGGACTCAAAGCCAACCAGATGATGATCACAGAGTTCACCAACAACCACAAGCTAGACGCCAAAGTCATTGGGGAGACCATCTTCAAGCTTCAAGATAAAATCGAGCACCTCCAAGCCCAGATCTATGACCTGCAAAACCAGAACTATGAGTATGAATATAGATTCAAGAGGATGAGTTTGGCTGCAGATTTAAGGATCCCGGAGACTCGATCATCCTTCAATGATGGTGAGCCTATGCCTTGGAAGATGGACGACAAGCCAACATCATCAACAACTTCTACTTCACCACCTCCGAGTTCATAATCACATGGGTATGGGCACTCCCCTTGGCAACTGCCAAGCTTGGGGGAGGTGCCCCGGTATTGTATCACCATCACACTCCTATCTTTACCGTTTTATTTAGCTCAATCCTTTTTAGTAGTATCTTGATCTAGTAGATTGAAGTTTGAGTATCAAGTAGTTTTGAGTTTTGCTTTGTGATCTCTTTATGTAAGCGAGTTCGTGAGCTATCTATAATAAAGATTAGTGTTGAGTCAAGGGCTTTGCTTTATTGCTATGATCTTGAGGAAGTAGAAAGAATAAAAGAGTTCATATTGATCCTATGCATAGTAATGACTTCACACATAGAACGTATGAGGCATAAAAGTTGTTGAGAGTTGATAAATGTAGTTTTGGTCATCGCTGCAATTAATAGGAAGTAATAAGGAAAGAGAGGTTTCACATACAAATATATTATCTTGGACATCTTTTATGATTGTGAAGCGCTCATTAAGTAAGACATGCTAAAAGAGTTGATGTTGGACAAGGAAGACAACGTAATGGTTTATGTTTTCTCACATCTTAGTTAAAGTATATTGTCATTGACCTTCCAAACATGTTGAGCTTGCCTTTCCCCCTCATGCTAGCCAAATTCCTTGCACCAAGTAGAGATACTACTTGTGCTTCCAAATATCCTTAAACCCAGTTTTGCCATGAGAGTCCACCATACCTACCTATGGATTGAGTAAGATCCTTCAAGTAAGTTGTCATGTTGCACGCAATAAAAATTGCTCTCTAAATATGTATGACTTATTAGTGCAGAGAAAATAAGCTTTATACAATCTTTTTGTGGAAGCAATAAAAGCGACGGACTGCATAATAAAGGTCCACATACAAGTGGCAATATAAAGTGAAGTTCTTTTGCATTAAGATTTTATGCATCCAACCCTAAAGCATGTGACAACCTCTGCTTCCCTCTGCGAAGGGCCTATCTTTTACTTTATGTTTTTACTTTATGGTTGAGTCAAGGTGATCTTCACCTTTCCCTTTTTCATTTTATCCTTTGGCAAGCTCCTCGTGTTTGAAAGATCTTGATATATATATATATATATATCCAATTGGATGTAAGTTAGCATGAATTATTATGGTTGACATCACCCAAAGGTGAATACGTTGGGAGGCAACACAATAAGCCCCTATCTTTCTCAGTGTCCGGCTGAAACTCCATAACCACAAGTATTGCCTGAGTGTAAGCAATTGTAGAAGACTACATGATAGTTGAGTATGTGGACTTGCTGAAAAGCTCTATTCTTGACTCTTTCTGATGTTATGATAAATTGCAATTGCTTCAATGACTGAGATTATAGTTTGTTAGTTCACAATGAAGTTTCTGAACCATACTTGACATTGTGAATTGATTGTTACTTGAGCATAAGAAATCATATGACAAAATCTATTTATGTTGATGTTATAAGAATGATAATGATGCCCTCATGTCCGTATTTTATTTTTATCGACACCTCTATCTCTAAACATGTGGACATATTTTTCAATTTCGGCTTCCGCTTGAGGACAAGCAAGGTCTAAGCTTGGGGGAGTTGATACGTCCATTTTGCATCATGCTTTTATATCAATATTTATTGCATTATGGGCTATTATTACACATTATATATCAATACTTAGGGCTATTCTCTCTTATTTTACAAGGTTTACCATGAAGAGGGGGAATGCCGACAGCTGGAATTCTGGCTGGAAAAGGAGCAAACATTGGAAAGCTATTTTGCACTGCTCCAAAAATCCTGAAACTCCACGGAACTTATTTTTGGAATTAATAAGAATTATTGAGCGAAAGAACACCTGAGGGGGCCCACACCCTGGCTAGGAGGGTGGGGGGCGCGCCCACCTCTACTGGGCGCGCCCCCCTGTGTCCTGGGCCGCCTGGTGGCCCTCCGGTCCATCTTCTGCTATATGAAGGCTTTTACCCTGGAAAAAATCGTGGGAAAGCTTACGGGACGAAACTCCGCCGCCACGAGGCGGAACCTTGGCGGAACCAATCTAGAGCTCCGGCAGAGCTGTTCTACCGGGGAAACTTCCCTCTGGGAGGGGAAATTATCACCATTGTCATCATCATCAATCCTCTCATCGGGAGGGGGCCAATCTCCATCTACATCTTCACCAGAACCATCTCCTCTCAAAACCCTAGTTCATCTCTTGTATCCAATCTTGTATCAAAACCACAAATTGGTACCTGTGGGTTGCTAGTAGTGTTGATTACTCCATGTAGTTGATGCTAATTGGTTTACTTGGTGGAAGATCATATGTTCAGATCCTTAATGCATATTATTACTCCTCTGATTATGAACATGAATATGCTTTATGAGTAGTTACGTTTGTTCCTTAGGACATGGGTGAAGTCTTGCTATTAGTAGTCATGTGAATTTGGTATTCGTTCGATATTTTGATGAGATGTATGTTGTCTTTCCTCTAGTGGTGTTATATGAACATCGACTACATGACACTTCACCTTTATTTGGGCCTAGAGGAAGGCATTGGGAAGTAATAAGTAGATGATGGGTTGCTAGAGTGACAAATTCTTAAACCCTAGTTTATGCGTTGCTTCGTAAGGGGCTGATTTGGATCCATATGTCTAATGTTGTGGTTAGGTTTACCTTAATACTTATTTTGTAGTTGCGGATGCTTGCAATAGGAATTAATCATAAGAGGGATGCTTGTCCAAGTAAGGGCAGTACCCAAGCACCGGTCCACCCACATATCAAATTATCAAAGTACCGAACGCGAATCATATGAGCGTGATGAAAACTAGCTTGACGATAATTCCCATGTGTCCTCGGGAGCTCTTTTCTCATTATAAGAAATTGTCCAGGCTTATCCTTTGCTACAAAAAGGATTTGGCCACCTTGTTGCACTTTATTTACTTTCATTGCTTGTTACTCGTTACAATTTATCTTATCACAAAACTATCTGTTACCTACAATTTCAGTGCTTGCAGAGAAAACCTTACTGGAAACCGCTTATCATTTCCTTCTGCTCCTCGTTGGGTTTGAAACTCTTACTTATCGAAAGGACTACGATAGAACCCCTACACTTGTGGGTCATGAATGCTCTTCCACCGGATCCTTCCATGTCAAAGACGGGCATTCAATATGTGGGAGTTCGACCCGGCCGAACACCAGATGTTGCGAGAGCTCTTCGACACGACGCACAAAGACTTCTGGAAGGTATTGTTCAAGGTCGTCGAGGTGCCTCCTCCCCTTGCTGGGGATCGAGGACTCAGCGCAAAGCGTCGCGCCAATCCGGTAAGCTAACTGTATTTCACAAGATGTTCCCTTCCCAGTATATTCGTGGGAGGAATCTAAGTCATCATGCCAATTTTAACTGACTGGGTAGTGACAGCGGAGCGGGTCGATTGTCCAGCTCCGCTACCAGATGATCTGGCAATGGCTCTCCTTACGAAGATGTTGTTTCCGGCGCCTTATGAGGTGCCGGAGAAGAAGGCTAAGAAGAAGGCCACGGGGACCAGGAAAGGTCTCCGGCGCAATGCGGTGTCGGACTCATCCTCCGAACACACCAAGGCGCACTCCTCCAACGAAAACGAGGAGGAGGAAGAGGAAAACCCTCCCCCCCCCAAACCGAGGGGGAGAAGAAAAGGAAGGCCGCCCCGTTTGGCGAGGCCGAAGGGTCCAAGAAGGGAAGGACCCTCCCTCCAGACCACTCCACAACAGCCGCCTACAGTGACGAGGAGTGGCTACCCAGGGACAAGCCCCTGGCGAAGTCGTAAGTATCCTGATATAATACTTCCAGCATGTTTTGCTTTATTGCTTCTTATCATGTTAAATATGATCGTGCGGTCCGTCCAAAGCCCGCATTGACCTATGCTCATCGGAGGGTCCTTGAGTGCGTCGGTGATGAACAGCGATTTGCTCCCGATGGCCACCACCCCCTGGCCCACGGACGACACAAAGGATAACCAGCCAGGGGGAGACAGTTCTGGAGGTGCCTCAAGGCAAAATCCCCGACGCCGGGCACATGGCGAGGAAGACCCCCATGGATTCTCATGAGGGGGCCGCATCAGGCTTGGCCCCCAGCCGGATAATGTGCCGGAACCTCCAGTGGTTCCGGACTCAGGCAGGCAGCCCCTCGCTAAGGGGGGCGAGCCGCCTGTGCCGATGACCTCTGTCCATCCAGAGGAATTGGAAAACTTGCTGGAAGCGCTTCAAGGCGCTTCCATTGATAAAGAACACCGTACTCTTATGAGTGCGGTGATTGAGAAGGTTCGGTCCGCAAAAAGCGATTGACTGAAGCCTGCGCCAGCCTCCTAACAGGCTTTGAGGTAAGAAATTAAATTATGAGAAAGTATCACAGTATAGACAGTAGCCCCTGATGCTTTGTTTGGTGTTCGGAAAGAAAGGTCGAACAGAGGATCAAATAACATCCACAGGAGTCTAATCATATTATGTCTATGTGAATAAGTAGGCGTCGCTGCTGGCTGCTGCCGCCCGCACTACGGAGGTCCCCGGACTGAAGCAGAACCTGGTGCGGGCCGAGGAAGAGCTCGGCCTCGTGAAGAGGCAGCTCGAGGAGAACAAAGGTAAGCGATACCCCATCTGTGTGTCATATAAAGGAAAAATCGTTGATGCTAATAGAAGCATCATGAATTTTAATAGGGGCCACAACCGAAGTGGCGGCCCTTAAGAAGGCACTATCCGAGGCCAAAAACAAGGCGGCCTAGGAGCGCACCGAGCGTGAGAAATAGAAGGCTCGGGTTAATGAGGTCTAGCAAGAGCTCCAGGACTTCGTTAAAAAATTCGAGTCCTTGGAGCGTAACTCCAAAATGCAAGAGTCTGAGCTTGTGAAGGCCCTCCAGAGCGTGCAAGACGCCAAGGCCAAAGCCCAGAAGGCCCTTCAGGAGATTCAGGCGGCAAAGAAGATAGCGGCGGGTAAGGCATTCATTATGCAAAGCAAGCATGTAAAGGAGACTTTCCTTTTACTTACCCGAATTCGGAGCTCTCCAGGAGCATTCGCAGATCTGCCACGCAGCATATCGGATGCCGTGGAGTTCTACCGTGCTGAAGAAGGGAGCTCGGCGGAGAAGTTGTTCTAGTCTCAATATACTGGGACCGAACATCCGATGCCCTTGAGCGACCAGCTGAAGCAACTGGTCGAACTGCACAAGGCGGCCGAACAGGCCATGAAGGACTTCATAGTCCGGTTGTGGCCTAGCGAGCCCCTGCCCAGCAGCTACTTTGGCCTTGTAAAGCGGATGGTGAATGCATGTCCGCGGCTTGAAGTCATTAAGCGGTCCGTCTGCATTGAAGGAGCGCGTAGGGCCTTGGCCCGTGCGAAAGTGCACTGGGCGAAGATGGACGCCGAGAAGCTGGTGACGGAGGGGCCGCTGAAGGGCAAGGAGCATCGCCGCCCCGAACAGTATTATGACATTGTCCTGAAGGCTGCCCGCCTTGTAGCGGATGAATGTGCTAAGGAGGTAATATTTGAATGAATGTACTCATGTCATCCTGTAATATGAAAACAAGTTCATGTGCGCTATATAATGCTTGTTGATTTAAAATATTACCTTCTGTGCGGCCATTTATAAAGTCTGAGAGTTGGCCAGTCGTCGGCTTCTACCCCCACGTAGCTAGTACTGGGGTGTTTGGGATAAATCTAAACACTCTTTATCCGAATTTTGGGTCCTTTAAGGAGGTGTTTAGCGCAACGAACAAGGCAATCGGACTATACAGCTTTATCATTCTCACTTAGCCATAGAAGTCTACAATTTTAAATTTTGGCGAAGCCCCTAGTATTCGGAAGGCCGAACTTGGGGCGCTATACACGCCGAAATCAGACAAGGCCGATTCCTCACCCGAAGCGGAAAAAATCTTTAAGGCTTTGAGATCTCTCGAACAGCGACCAGCTCTCGCCGCATCATGACAGTCAGTTTTTGGCTTTCTCCACTGAGGTGCTCGTCCGGAAGAACCGGGACAGAATCACAGTAGTTCTCCCTGTGCTACCTTAGCCGATATAGCGGAACGTAAGGTACCAAAACATGGGAGCCGGGAAAACCCAACTATTGACCCAAGACATGATTCGAAGCTGATGCATATAATGCTATAAGTTCGGGGTGTCGCACTGTCGAAAGTGTTCGGACTTTTCTTGCCGTGTTATGGGGTACACTGAAGCCCCTGGCGAACTGAACGTACCAAAATGTACGGGTGCAATTTGTAATAAATAAACAGTAAAGGAAAAGGATAAAGGAATGTAATAGTAAGCTGACGTTGTACATTATTTTCCATTGTCATTTGAATAATACGCCGAGGCGTATGTGTACAAGTAGTGTGATAAGCTGAACAGGACTGCTTGACACGTCCTGACCAAGAGTGAGCAGCGCCTATGACGCCGGTGCTTAGATTGCTTCTCAGGGGGAATATCCTCCAGTGCCTCATCGCCATCGCCTTCTTTGGGCGTGTCCACCATATATATATATCATATGAGGAGGTGGCTGTCCGTCGCCCTATGGGCGGTGGTTCCTGTTCTTCTCCTGCATTGTCGTCCATACCGTCGATGTTTTCGGAGTTGAAGTCAAGCACGTCGATTAAGTCATCGACAGTGGCTATTAAGTGGGTGGTGGGTGGGTAACGAATTTCTTTGTCGTTCGCTTCCCACTCCAGACGGACATAGTTCGGCCAAGAGTCTCCTGACAAGGAGAGAGACCTCAATGAATTTAGCACGTCACCTAAGGGCGAGTGCTGAAAGATATCCGCGGAGGTAAACTCCATGATCTGTGCCCAATCAGAGTTCATAGGCACAGACGCACGCGGTTCAGAGCCTATGGCCGGAGACGGGTCTGAGGGTCCGATGACACCGGCCTCATAAGAGGTGAAGTCAGTGCTTGACTCTATCGCCGCTGAGTGTGCGCTCTCTGTGGCAGGGTCCATCCGCCCGTCCTCGGATGGCACGACCTGCTCCGGATTGAGGGCCGGGGCAGCCGCAGGCGTGATCACCCGAACACTGTCTGATGGCAGATCTAAGTCATGCTCGTCGTGACTATTCGGCGCACCTGTCATGAGCTCGAATCCGTTGAAGATCAAGTCTCCGCGGATGTCGGCGGTATAGTTCAAGTTTCCAAACTTGACTTGATGGCTAGGGGCGTAGCTATCGATCTGCTCTAGATGGCCAAGCGAGTTGGCCCGCAGTACGAAGCCGCCGAATACGAAGATCTGTCCAGGGAGGAAAACCTCACCCTGGACCGCATCATTGAAGATGATCGAAGGAGCCATCAAGCCTTATCGCGACGACACAATGGAACTCTCAATGAAAGAACCAATGTCGGTGTCAAAACCGGCGGATCTCGGGTAGGGGGTCCCGAACTGTGCGTCTAAGGCTGATGGTAACAGGAGGCAGGGGACACAATGTTTACCCAGGTTCGGGCCCTCTTGATGGAGGTAATACCCTACTTCTTGCTTGATTGATCTTGATGATACGAGTATTACAAGAGTTGATCTACCACGAGATCGTAGAGGCTAAACCCTAGGAGCTAGCCTATGATTATGATTGTATGTTGTCCTATGGACTAAGCCCTCCGGTTATATAGACACTGGAGGGGGATAGGGTTACACAGAGTCGGTTCTAGAGAAGGAGATCTACATATCCGAATTGCCAAGCTTGCCTTCCACGCAAAAGAGTGTCCCACCCGGACACGGGACGAAGTCTTCAATCTTGTATCTTCATAGTCCAACAGTCCGGCCAAAGTATATAGTCCAGCTGTCCAAGGACCCCCTAATCCAGGACTCCCTCACCGGTTCCCTCCACTCATTTGAATCATGTTGGTCCTCCTCCTAAGTTTGTGAAATATGAGGATTTTGCTTCTTGGGTCTACCGTTTTAAATGTCATTTAAATCATAGTTCTACTAATCTTTGGAGAATTGTTGAGCAAGGTTTCTACCTGCATGACCCAAGCAACCTCACTCCTAGAGAAGTCGCGGATCATCAATTCAACGAGTGTACTCTCTTCATTATTCAAGATGCAATTCCACCTGAAGATATTGCGCATCTTTGTCCTTTCACCGTGGCCAAGGAAACATGGCAACATGTTGTGTCCATTTACAAAGGAAGCGCAAGCATTCAACGCTCCAACTATGAAGTGGTGCAATATGAAGCCGATTGCGATGAATGAATATGATTAACCACTCTCGCAGTCTCACTCCGAGATCATCAGAGCAAGGATACGGATGTGTAAGTGCATCTAGTGCCACCCCTAGTTGGTTTTGGAGTATTGATGGCAAATGTGGTTGAGGGACTAATGTGTTTGTGAGAATTGCAGGATAACACATGTAGTGTCCCTCATTGATTCGGTTTACCTACCAGAGATAACCCCTAAAAATGTGTGAAGACATTGAAGACAACGGTGGTTTGTGACGACATTCACGACAAAGACTATGACACGTGAAGTTATTCACTTGAAGACTATGGAGTGCAAAGACATAGTTGTTTTGTAGTTTCCTTTTCTTCTTTATTGAGTCATAGGAACCACCGCACTGTTAAGTGGGATCCAAGTGAACAAAGTCAGAGTGACTAATGTGATGCTCAACCAAATCATATGTCTTCGAGCGAAGACAATGAGAGCAAGTCTTATCCAGAGTTGGATGAGTCAGCTTTGCTTGTAGCCCAAGTCAAGCTGCCGCGTGTGTTTGAAATCTGACTGTTGGACATGTGTTAGTTCCTTAGTGACCCAGGGTCATTTCGGGCATATCAGGTCGGATTGCCTCCTGGCTATAAATAGCCCACCCCCTACACCATAAATTGGTGGCTGCTAAGAGTTAGTGCATGGCTTTTGTCGTTTGAGAGCAACCCACCTCCGAAGCATTTGAGAGAGAGAGATCCTTGCGAGGACAAAGCCCAAAACACCCAGAGCCAAAGAGTATTAGGCATCACTGAAGTCTTTCTGTCTGAGTGATCTAAAGACTTGTTACACTTGAGGACTGTGAATCCTCTAGCCAGTTAGGCGTCGCATTCTGAGCATCCAAGAGTCATTTGGATTGCCGGTGAACGAAGTCTGTGAAGGTTTGGAAGTCTACCTCGAAGACTTACCAGAGTGATTGGGCGAGGACATGGTGTCCTTAGCTCAAGGGGAATAACGTGAAGACACAGTCTTCTGAGTTAAATCTCAGCCTCCCTAACCAGACGTACAGTTGTCACAATAACTGGAACTGGTCTACCAAATTCTTGTCTTTGTCAACCTACTGGTTCTATCCTCTACTCTCCTTGCTTTATAGTTGTCTTCGTGAAGTCATTGCTTGCCTATGTGATCTGTTTGACTTCACTCCTTGAAGACTAATATATGTTTAGCTTCATACTGTCTTACTT
Source organism: Triticum dicoccoides (assembly GCF_002162155.2). Lineage (NCBI taxonomy): Eukaryota > Viridiplantae > Streptophyta > Magnoliopsida > Poales > Poaceae > Triticum > Triticum dicoccoides. The sequence goes on from NC_041383.1 coordinate 353,119,185, forward strand.
TTTGATCCTGTCTACCTTGTTGCAGTTAGTCTTCGTGCTTTCATTGTATTGTATGTTTGACTAATGCTTGCCTAGTCTAGCTTTCATTCTATTGCTTACTATATCGACTCGGTTTACTTGTTTGTCTTCAAAGCCACCGTGTTTTGAAGACTTCCATAAAAATCACCTAGTCATCCCCCCCTCTTGTCGATCACAAGCACTTTCAATTGGTATCAGAGTGAGGTACTCCCTTGTTCTGTGTGATTCGGTTTAACCACCTAGAGTTTTAGCTATGTCGACTACAGGGATAATCAAGGTCTCCGCTGCGTGCCCTGTCTTCGATGGCACTGACTACCCCTACTGGAAGAACAAGATGTGCATACATCTTGAAGTCATTGATGTTGATCTCTGGTATGTCGTCAAGATTGGCGTTCCCAAAGGCGGTGAAGGCGTCACCGCTGTCGATGTCAAGAGATTGGACTCAACTGCCAAGAACATCATCTTTGGTCATGTGACCAAAGGGTAGTATGGTTGTGTGAGTGCACTGGAAACTGCAAAGCTGGTCTGGGACTGGCTGTCCAAGGTCAATGAAGGCGTCTCAACTCAGAGAGACTCAAGAATCGATGTTCGTAGCAATCTCTTCAACCGCTTCAAGAGAAATGACAATGAAAATGTCAAGCTCATGTTCGATCGCTTGACTGATATCACCAATGAGCTGCGTGCTCTCGGCGCCACTGAGATCACCAAGCATGAGATCATGAAGAAGCTTCTGAGATCACTTGACAGCTCATTTGACACATTAGCCCTAATGATTCAAGAATGTCCTGACTTCAAAGATCTCGATCCGTCTGACATACTCGAGAGGCTCAACACACATGAGTTCCAGTTATCTGAGAAGCATGATATCTATAGTCCCAACTATGGCCGAACCCGTGCTCTGAAGGCAAAGGTTGTTTCCTCATCTGAAGAAGAATCTGACTGTAGCTCTAGTGATCCTGAAGAGCTTGGCAAAGAACTTGCAATGCTTGTGAGGAAGTTTCGGAAGTTCTCCAAGAAGAATCGGTTCAGCAAGTCTTCAAGATCTAGCTCCAAGAACGACGAGGCTTCATCACGTGACTACAAGAAGAGGACTTGCCACAAATGCAAGAAGACATGCCACTACATCTCCAAGTGTCCTCATTGGGATAAGGAATCATAGAAGAAGAAGAAGAAGAAGAAGAGGAAGGAATATGATTCTCATGACAAGAAGAAGAAGAAATCTTCAAAATCTTCTTCAAAGTCTTCGTCAAAGTCTTCATCTCACAAGAAGACCTCATCAAGCAAGGCTCGTGCATTTATTGGCAAGGAAATGGATTCAGAGGAGGAGTCCGCCTCTGAGGAGGCGGAGGTGGAGTCTCATGAGGAGTCTAATTCTGGCGTGGCAAGCCTGGCTCTGGCATCAACGTTCATCGCCAAGTCAATCTTCAACACTGAAGACAATGGTTGCAACGTTGAAGCCAAAGCTGATGATGATGATGATGACGACGACTCTGCTCCAACCTACTGCTTCATGGCACGTGGTGCCAAGGTAACTTCACGCGACGCCTATTTCCAAACCTCTAGTGAAGATGACTCTGAATGTGAATCCAAACCTAGCTATAAGACACTTGCTAAAATTGCAACTGAGCAACAAACTGCTATGGAACATATTCAAAAGCTGCTAGACAAAGCGATGACCTGTTGGACACGGAGATGAATCGAACTTAGTCCATAATCAAAGACATTAAAATTCTTCACATTAAGTACCAAGATCTTGAAAGTCGTCATGAAACTCTCTCAGCCTCTCATGAAAAGCTTTCCTACGATTATCTTCAAAGGAAGCAAGATCTAGAGAAACTGGGAGCGTCTCATGAAGAGCTTCGAAAGGAGAATGATTCACTACTCGCCCAACAGATTAGTACCGCTCAAGTAGAATTTGTTCCACCATGCTTGAAGTGTCTTGAGCGCGATAATGATGTCTCTGTTGCTGAATGTTCTACTACTTCTGATGTTGCAATATCTTCAACTGCTGATGTGGTAACTAACCCCTCTACTGAGGATGCCACTACTATTGCTGATGAGAATGCTAGGTTGAAGACATTGCTTGAGACTGGCATGTACAAAAGCCTCAAAGGGCATAAACCTTGTGTGATATCCTCAAGAAACAGATTCTGAACCGAAACCCTAGAAAAGAGGGTGTTGGGTTTAAGAGGAAAATGAACGTTGATGGTTCATATTGGACGCCTGAGCAGTACCCCAAGACCACCTGGGTTGCTTCTAAGGATCCTTTAGTGGACCCATCCACTTTATCTGGCTTCACTTGTGCTAACGCAATTATCATTGATGAATCCTTTGATGCAAATTATAAACTGTTTAAGAATCAAATTGGTGAAGTGTTTGCCAAGTACATTGGTACTAACTGCAGGAATGGGTCACCTCAGAAGAAGATCAGGGAGCCCAAAAGCTGTCTTGAGAAGCTTCCCGTGAATGTCATCATGACACCACCTTGGAAGAAGATAAACCCCCGACCAAAGGTGTCATATGGTCCAAAGGCTTCATACAGACCAAGGACCACTCATGGTCACCCTAATGCCAATGTTTTGCAGGAGAATTACCATGAGACTCATGATATGAGCGTGTTTACTCTAACCGCTATGTTTACAAAACTAAGAACTTTTCTACATATTCTTATGAGTATTATGCTCCTCCTGCGAAGCTATTTGCTAGGGCTCCCAAGCCAAAGTTCTCAGATGCTGCACTTAGACTCATTGCTTCTAAGCCACCCCTGAAGATGTGGGTGGTTAAGAAGAATTAACTTCTCTTGTAGGGAAAGGTCTCCAACCGGAAAGCAAAATCTTCTGACGACAATGCCGGAGACCTAAAATATCTTGTGGGACGCAAGATTAAATGCTCCAATGGTCTTATCATGTATTTCGTCCCAGGGTTCCTTGACGAGCATCCTATCATGCCTAACCAGGATTTAAACTTTGATAATATGCTTGTTCGCTACATGCTTCTGCTTCACAATACTCTTGGTGAAGCCTATCCCGCTAACTGCACTATAGGGTACAACTCCAAAAGCCACTGAATGGATCATGGACAGCGGCTACACCAAACACATGACTGGTGATCAAAGTCTTCTTATGGATTCAACCATACGTCCATCTACTAAGATCCACATCACATTCGTTGACACTGGTAAAAGCAAGGTATTGGATCTTGGTAGAGTTGCTATCTCAAAGGATCAGCAAATGGATAAAGTGATGCTTGTTGAATCCCTTGGATACAACTTAATTTTTGTGTCAATGCTCTGTGATCTGAACATGATTGTGATATTTGGAAAATATCTTTGTCTTGTGCTAATGGAATCTGACAAATCTCTAGTCTTCAAAGGCTATCGAAGAGGTGATCTGTATATGGTAGATTTCTTAGCAGGACCACAGCTTGACGTATGTCTTCTAGCAAAGGCTTCAGAATGCTAGCTATGGCATCGGCGGCTAGGACATGCTGGCATGAGGAACTTGTACACTCTTGCAAAGAAGAAGCACATCATTGGCATCGAGGGTGTCAAGTTAAAGAAGGATCATCTATGTGGTGCCTGTGAAGCTGGAAAGATGACAAGAGCCAAGCATCCCTCAAAGACAATCATGACTACCTCACGCCCCTTCGAGCTGCTTCACATGGATCTATTTGGCCCTACTCATTACTCTACCCTTACTACTATTGCACATTTCTATGGATTCGTTATTGTTGATGATTACTCAAGATACACCTCGGTGCACATAATTCTCTATAAGACTGAAGTGCAGGATGTCTTCAGACGCTTCGCAAATCGGGCCATGACAAATTATGGCGTCAAGATTAAGCACATCCGGAGTGACAATGGCACTGAGTTCAAGAATGATGGCCTCAACATTTATCTTGATACCTTGGGCATCACACATGAGTTATCTGCTCCTTACACACCTCAGCAGAATAGCATCATGGAGTGCAAGAACAGAACACTCATTGAGATGGCGCGAACGATGCTCAATGAGTACAAGACTCCAAGAAAGTTCTAGCCTGAAGCCTTTGATACTGCATACCACATCATCAACAGACTATATCTTCACAAGTTCTTTAAGAAGACATCTTATGAACTTCTGACTGGTAAGAAGCCAAATGTCAGTTACTTCAGAGTCTTTGGTGCTAGGTGCTGGATCAAAGATCCACATCACACGTCTAAATTCGCACCGAAAGCACATGAAGGTTTATGTTTGGTTACAGAAAGGATTCACACACCTACAGAGTCTTCAACCTCTTCCACTATAAAGTGGTTGAAACTGTAGATGTGCGGTTCGATGAGACTAACGGCTCGCAAAGAGAGCACCTGCCAAATTTGCTAGATGAAGCTACACCTGGTGAAGCTATCGAGTTGATGGGTGCTGGAGAAATCATACCCACAGAGGAACAGGTTGAGGATAAGATTATCATTTCTGCACCTAATCAACCAGAAGACAATGCTCAGTCCGAAGCCAATGCTGAAGTCGAAGACAACAGTCAGTCAGATCAAAATCTTCGTCTAGCTCATCCTCGAGATGCAATGAAGTTCAGATTGAGAAGATCATTGATAGCATCAATGCTCCTGGCCCTCTCACTCGATCAAGCGCTACTCAACTAGCAAACTTCTGTGGTCACTTTGCCTTTTTCTCTATATCTGAACCCAAGAAAGTCAAAGAAGCCTTCATAGAACCTGAATGGATTCAAGCTATGCAAGAAGAGCTTCAACAGTTTTAGCTGAACAATGTCTGGGAGCTTGTCAAACGTCCTGATCCTCGCAAGCACAATGTCATTGGCACGAAATGGATCTATCGCAACAAGCAAGATGACTCACACAAGTTGTCAGAAACAAAGCTCGCCTCGTTGCTCAAGGCCACACGCAAGTGGAAGGAATAGACTTCAATGAAACCTTTGCTCCCGTGGCTCGGCTTGAAGCCATTCTGAAAGCACAAGTTCTCCCTGGGTGATTTTGGTAATTCATGACAACATATCTCTTGTTGGACTAATACTTCTACCTAGTGCATTTCAGATAAGTTCAACATTGGAGTGGCATGGACATTGACAAGAGGATGTGGGACCCCTTCAAGATGCTAAGGACAAATATTGGCAAAAGCTCAAGACTCTACATTTTCCATTTTAGTGATCCAAGATCACATTGAGTCCATAGGAAAGCCAATACTATTAAAAGGGGATGAGGTGTTGCTTAATGGCTTGCTTGCTCAAAGTGCTTAGTGATATGCTCCAAAACCCTCAGCCACTTTCTCACATCCACATATGTCCTAAACCTAAATCTCAAACTCGGCTCCACCGATTTGATCTATCTGGCACCACCGAGTTTCACTTGATACAGCCACTGCCAAACCCTAGTCACTTCGGTCTCACTGTCGGTGTCAAAACCGACAGATCTCGGGTAGGGGGTCATGAACTGTGCATCGAAATATCGAAGGTAACAAGGAGGCAGGGGACAAGATGTTTTACCCAGGTTCGGGCCCTCTTAATGGAGGTATTGTTGGAAATATGCCCTAGAGGCAATAATAAAAGGATTATTATTATATTTACTTGTTCATGATAATTGTCTTCTATTCATGCTATAATTGTATTATCCGGAAATCGTAATACAGGTGTGAATACTTAGACCACAACATGTCCCTAGTAAGCGTCTAGTTGACTAGCTCGTTGATCAACAGATAGTCGTGGTTTCTTGACTATGGACATTGAATGTCATTGATAACGGGATCACATCATTAGGAGAATGATGTGATGGACAAGACCCAATCCTAAGCATAGCACAAAGATTGTGTAGTTCGTTTGCTAGAGCTTTTCCAATGTCAAGTATCTTTTCCTTAGACCATGAGATCGTGTAACTCCCGGATACCATAGGAGCGCTTTGGGTGTACCAAATGTCAGAACGTAACTGGATGACTATAAAGGTGCACTACAGGTATCTCCGAAAGTGTCTGTTGGGTTGACACGGATCAAGACTGGGATTTGTCACTCCGTATGACGGAGAGGTATCACTGGGCCCACTCGGTAGTGCATCACCATAATGAGCTCAAAGTGACCAAGTGTCTGGTCACGGGATCATGCATTACGGTACGAGTAAAGTGACTTGCCGGTAACGAGATTGAACGAGGTATTGGGATACCGACGATCAAATCTCGGGCAAGTAACATACCGATTGACAAAGGGAATTGTATACGGGGTTGCTTAAATCCTCGACATCGTGGTTCATCCGATGAGATCATCGAGGAGCTTGTGGGAGCCAACATGGGTATCCAGATCCTGCTGTTGGTTATTGACCGGAGAGCCGTCTCGGTCATGTCTACATGTCTCCCGAACCCGTAGGGTCTACACACTTAAGGTTCGGTGACGCTAGGGTTGTATGAATATGAGTATGCAGCAAACCGAAAGTTGTTCGAAGACCCGGATGAGATCCCAAACATCATGAGGAGTTCCGGAATGGTCCGGAGGTAAAGAAGTATATATAGGAAGTGCTGTTTCGGCCATCGGAAGAGTTTCGGGGGTCACCGGTATTGTACCGGGACCACCGGAAGGGTCCCGGGGGTCCACTGGGTGGGGCCACCTATCCCGGAGGGCCCCATGGGCTGAAGTGGGGAGGGGACCAGCCCCTGGTGGGCTGGTGCGACCCCCCTTGGCCCCCCCTGCGCCTAGGGTTGGAAACCCTAGGGTCGGGGGGTGCACCACTTGCCTTGGGGGGCACTCCACCCCCCTGGCCGCCGCCCCCCTTGGGAGATTCAATCTCCAGGGCCGGCGCCCCCCCCCCCTTGGGGGCCTATGTAAAGGAAGGGGGGAGGGAGGGCAGCCGCACCCTGAAGTCTTGGCGCCTCCCTCTCCCCTGCTACACCTCTCCCTCTCGCAGAAGCTCGGCGAAGCTCTGCCGGAACCCTGCTGCATCCTCCACCACGCCATCGTGCTGCTGGATCTTCATCAACCTCTCCTTCCCCCTTGCTGGATCAAGAAGGAGGAGACGTCATCCGCTCCGTACGTGTGTTGAACGCGGAGGTGCTGTCCGTTCGGCACTTGGTCATCGGTGATTTGGATCACGACGAGTATGACTACTTCAACCCCGTTGTCTTGAACGCTTCCGCACGCGATCTACAAGGGTATGTAGATGCACTCCTCTCTCTCGTTGCTAGATGAACTCATAGATTTCTCTTGGTGAACATAGGAATTTTTTTATTTTATGCAACGTTCCCCTACAGTGGCATCATGAGCTAGGTCTATGCGTAGTTCTCTATTGCACGAGTAGAACACAAATCTGTTGTGGGCGTAGATCTTGTCAACTTGCTTGCCACTACTAGTCTTATTTTGCTTCAGCGGTATTGTGGGATGAAGTGGCCTGGACCGACCTTACACGTACGCTTACGTGAGACAGGTTCCACCGACTGACATGCACTAGTTGCATAAGGTGGCTAGCGGGTGTCTGCCTCTCCCACTTTAGTTGGAGCGAATTCGATGAAAAGGGTCCTTATGAAGGGTAAATAGAAGTTGACAAAATCACGTTGTGCTTTTTTGTAGGTAAGAAAACGTTCTTGCTAGAACCCTATTGCAGCCACGTAAAAGATGCAACAACAATTAGAGGACGTCTAACTTGTTTTTGCAGCAATTGCTATGTGATGTGATATGGCCAAAAGTTGTGATGAATGATGAATGATATATTGTGATGTATGAGATCATGTTCTTGTAATAGGAATCACGACTTGCATGTCGATTAGTATGACAACCGGCAGGAGCCATAGGAGTTGTCTTAATTATTGTATGACCTGCGTGTCAATGATTTAACACCATGTAATTACTTTACTTTATTGCTAAACCGTTAGCCATAGTAGTAGAAGTAATAGTTGGCGAGCAACTTCATGGAGACACGATGATGGAGATCATGATGATGGAGATCATGGTGTCATGCCGGTGACGAAGATGATCATGGAGCCCCGAAGATGGAGATCAAAGGAGCTATATGATATTGGCCATATCATGTCACTACTATATAATTGCATGTGATGTTTATTATGTTTATGCATCTTGTTTACTTAGAACGACGGTAGTAAATAAGATGATCCCTTATAACAATTTCAAGAAAGTGTTCTCCCCTAACTGTGCGCCGTTGCTAAAGTTCGTCGTTTCGAAGCACCACGTGATGATCAGGTGTGATAGATTCTTATGTTCACATACAACGGGTGTAAGACAGTTTTACACATGCAAAACACTTAGGGTTAACTTGACGAGCCAAGCATGTACAGACATGGCCTCGGAACACAGAGACCGAAAGGTTGAACATGAGTCGTATGGAAGATACGATCAACATGGAGATGTTCACCGATGATGACTAGTCCGTCTCACGTGATGATCGGACACGGCCTAGTCGACTCGGATCATGTAACACTTAGATGACTAAAGGGATGTCAAATCTAAGTGGGAGTTCATTAAATAATTTGATTAGATGAACTTAATTATCATGAACTTAGTCTAAAATCTTTGCAAAATATGTCTTGTAGATCAAATGGCCAACGCTCATGTCAACATGAACTTCAACGCGTTCCTAGAGAAAACCAAGCTGAAAGATGATGGCAGCAACTATTCGGACTGGGTCCGAAACCTGAGGATCATCCTCATAGCTGCCAAGAAAGCATATGTCCTAGAAGGACCGCTAGGTGAAGCACCCATCCCAGAGAACCAAGACGTTATGAACGCTTGGCAGTCATGTGCTGATGATTACTCCCTCGTTCAGTGCGGCATGCTTTACAGCTTAGAACCGGGGCTCCAAAAGCGTTTTGAGCGACACGGAGCATATGAGATGTTCGAGGAGCTGAAAATGGTTTTCCAAGCTCATGACCGGGTCAAGAGATATGAAGTCTCCGACAAGTTCTATAGTTGTAAGATGGAGGAAAATAGTTCTGTCAATGAGCACATACTCAAAATGTCTGGGTTGCACAACCGCCTGTCCCAGCTGGACATTAACCTCCCGGACGAGGCGGTCATTGACAGAATCCTTCAGTCGCTCCCACCGAGCTACAAGAGCTTTGTGATGAACTACAATATGCAGGGGATGGTGAAAACTATTCCTGAAGTATTTTCAATGCTGAAGTTAGCAGAGGTAGAAATCAAGAAAGAATATCAAGTCTTGATGGTCAATAAAACCACCAAGTTCAAGAAGGGCAAGGGAAAGAAGAACTTCAAGAAGGATGGCAAAGATGTTGCCGCGCCCTGTAAGCCAGTTGCCGGGAAGAAGTCAAGGGATGGACCCAAGCCTGAGACAGAGTGCTTTTATTGCAAATGGAAGGGTCACTAGAAGCGGAACTGCCCCAAATACTTAGCGGACAAGAAGGCCGGCAACACTAAGGGTATATGTGATATACATGTAATTGATGTGTACCTTACCAGTACTCGTAGTAACTCCTGGGTATTTGATACCGGTGCCGTTGCTCATATTTGTAACTCACAGCAGGAGCTGCGGAATAAGCGGAGACTAGCGAAGGACGAGGTGACGATGCGCGTCGGGAATGGTTCCAAGGTCGATGTGATCGCCGTCGGCACGCTACCTCTACATTTACCTACGGGGTTAGTTTTAAACCTCAATAATTGTTATTTAGTGCCAAGTTTGAGCATGAACATTGTATCTGGATCTCGTTTAATGCGAGATGGCTACTCATTTAAATCCAAGAATAATGGTTGTTCTATTTATATGAGAGATATGTTTTATGGTCATGCCCCGATGGTCAATGGTTTATTCTTAATGAATCTCGAACGTAATGTTACACATATTCATAGTGTGAATACCAAAAGATGTAAAGTTGATAACGATAGTCCCACATACTTGTGGCACTGCCACCTTGGTCACATTGGTGTCAAGCGCATGAAGAAGCTCCATGCTGATGGACTTTTAGAGTCTCTCGATTATGAATCATTTGACACATGCGAACCATGCCTCATGGGCAAAATGACCAAGACTCCGTTCTCTGGAACAATGGAGCGAGCAACCAACTTATTGGAAATCATACATACCGATGTGTGCGGTCCAATGAGCGTTGAGGCTCGCGGAGGATATCGTTATGTTCTCACTCTCACTGATGACTTAAGTAGATATGGGTATGTCTACTTGATGAAACACAAGTCTGAGACCTTTGAAAGATTCAAGGAATTTCAGAATGAGGTAGAGAATCAACGTGAATGAAAGATAAAATTCTTACGATCAGATCGTGGAGGAGAATATTTAAGTCACGAATTTGGTACACACTTAAGAAAATGTGGAATCGTTTCACAACTCACGCCGCCTGGAACACCTCAGCATAACGGTGTGTCCGAACGTTGCAATCGCACTCGATTGGATATGGTGCGATCTATGATGTCTCTTACCGATTTACCGCTATCATTTTGGGGATACGCTCTAGAGACAGCTACATTCACTTTAAATAGGGCTCCGTCTAAATCCGTTGAGACGACACCGTATGAATTATGGTTTGGGAAGAAACCTAAGCTGTCGTTTCTAAAAGTTTGGGGATGCGATGCTTATGTCAAGAAACTTCAACCTGAAAAGCTCGAACCCAAGTCGGAAAAATGTGTCTTCATAGGATACCCTAAGGAAACCATTGGGTATACCTTCTACTTAAGATCCGAGGGCAAGATCTTTGTTGCCAAGAACAGATCCTTTCTGGAAAAAGAGTTTCTCTCGAAAGAAGTGGGAGGAAAGTAGAACTCGATGAAGTACTACCTCTTGAACCGGAAAGTAGTGCAGCTTAGGAAAATGTTCCTGTGGTGCCTACACCGACTGGAGAGGAAATTAATGATGATGATCAAGGTACTTCGGATCAAGTTGCTACTGAACTTTGTAGATCCACAAGGACACATTCCACACGAGAGTGGTATGGCAACCCTGTCCTGTAAATCATGTTGTTAGACAACGGTGAACCTTCGAACTATGAAGAAGCGATGGCGGGCCTAGATTCCAACAAATGGCTTGAAGCCATGCAATCCGAGATAGAATCCATGTATGAAAACAAAGTATGGACTTTGACAGACTTGCCCGATGATCGGCGAGCGATAGAAAACAAATGGATCTTTAAGAAGAAGACGGACGCGGATGGTAATGTTACCATCTATAAAGCTCGACTTGTCGCTAAGGGTTATCGGCAAGTTCAAGGGGTTGACTACGATGAGACTTTCTCTCCCATAGCGAAGCTGAAGTCCGTCCGAATCATGTTAGCAATTGCCGCATACTATGATTATGAGATATGGCAGATGGACGTCAAAACGCCATTCTAACGGCTATCTTAAGGAAGAACTGTATATGATGCAGCTAGAAGGTTTTGTCGATCCTAAAAATGCTAACAAGGTATGCAAGCTCCAGCGATCCATTTATGGGCTGGTGCAAGCATCTCGGAGTTGGAACATTCGCTTTGATGAGATGATCAAAGCGTTTGGGTTTATGCAGACTTATGGAGAAGCCTGCGTTTACAAGAAAGTGAGTGGGAGCTCTGTAGCATTTCTCATATTATATGTAGATGACATACTTTTGATGGAAATGATATAGAACTTTTGGACAGCATTAAGGCCTACTTGAATAAGTGTTTTTCAATGAAGGACCTTGGAGAAGTTGCTTACATATTAGGCATCAAGATCTATAGGGATAGATTGAGACGCCTCATAGGTCTTTCACAAAGCACATACCTTGATAAGATTTTGAAGAAGTTCAAAATGGATCAGTCCAAGAAAGGGTTCTTGCCTGTATTACAAGGTGTGAGATTGAGCTTGGCTCAATGCCCGACCACGACAAAAGATAAAGAAGAGATGAGTGTCATCCCCTATACCTCAGCCATAGGATCTATTATGTATGCCATGCTGTGTACCAGACCTGATGTAAACCTTGCCGTAAGTTTGGTAGGAAGGTACCAAAGTAATCCCGGCAAGGAACACTGGACAGCGGTCAAGAATATCCTGTAGTACCTGAAAAGGACAAAGGACATGTTTCTCATTTATGGAGGTGACGAAGAGCTCATCATAAAGGGTTACGTCGATGCTAGCTTCGACACAGATCTGGATGACTCTAAGTCACAAACCGGATACATGTATATGTTGAATCGTGGAGCAGTAAGCTGGTGCAGTTGCAAGCAGAGCGTCGTGGCGGGATCTACATGTGAAGCGGAGTACATGGCAGCCTCAGAGGCAGCGCATGAAGCAATATGGATGAAGGAGTTCATCACCGACCTCGGAGTCATACCCAATGTGTCGGGGCCAATAACTCTCTTCTGTGACAACACTGGAGCTATTGCCCATGCTAAGGAGCCCAGGTTTCACAAGAAGACCAGGCACATCAAGCGTCATTTCAACTCCATCCATGAAAATGTTCAAGATGGAGACATAGATATTTGCAAAGTACATACGGATCTGAATGTCGCAGATCCGTTAACTAAACCTCTTCCGCGAGCAAAACATGATCAACACCAGAACTCTATGGGTGTTCGATTCATCACAATGTAACTAGATTATTGACTCTAGTGCAAGTGGGAGACTGTTGGAAATATGCCCTAGAGGCAATAATAAAAGGATTATTATTATATTTCCTTGTTCATGATAATTGTCTTCTATTCATGCTATAATTGTATTATCCGGAAATCGTAATACATGTGTGAATACTTAGACCACAACATGTCCCTAGTAAGCCTCTAGTTGACTAGCTCGTTGATCAATAGATAGTCATGGTTTCCTTACTATGGACATTGAATGTCATTGATAACGGGATCACATCATTAGGAGAATGATGTGATCGACAAGACCCAATCCTAAGCATAGCACAAAGATCGTGTAGTTCGTTTGCTAGAGCTTTTCCAATGTCAAGTATCTTTTCCTTAGACCATGAGATCATGTAACTCCCGGATACTGTAGGAGTGCTTTGGGTGTACCAAACGTCAGAACGTAACTGGGTGACTATAAAGGTGCACTACAGGTATCTCCGAAAGTGTCTGTTGGGTTGACACGGATCAAGACTGGGATTTGTCACTCCATATGATGGAGAGGTATCACTGGGCTCACTCGGTAGTGCATCACCATAATGAGCTCAAAGTGACCAAGTGTCTGGTCACGGGATCATGCATTACGGTACGAGTAAAGTGACTTGCCGGTAACGAGATTGAACGAGGTATTGGGATACCGATGATCGAATCTCGGGAAAGTAACATACCGATTGACAAAGGGAATTGTATACGGGGTTGCTTAAATCCTCGACATCGTGGTTCATCTGATGAGATCATCGAGGAGCATGTGGGAGCCAACATGGGTATCCAGATCCTGCTGTTGGTTATTGACCGGAGAGCCGTCTCGGTCATGTCTACATGTCTCCCGAACCCGTAGGGTCTACACACTTAAGGTTCGGTGACGCTAGGGTTGTATGAATATGAGTATGCAGCAAACCGAAAGTTGTTCGGAGACCCGGATGAGATCCCGGACATCATGAGGAGTTCCGGAATGGTCCGGAGGTAAAGAATTATATATAGGAAGTGTTGTTTCGGCCATCGGAAGAGTTTCGGGGGTCACTGGTATTGTAGCGGGACCACCGGAAGGCTCCCGGGGGTCCACTGGGTGGGGCCACCTATCCCGGAGGGCCCCGTGGGCTGAAGTGGGGAGGGGACCAGCCCCTGGTGGGCTTTTGCGCCCCCCCTTGGGCCCCTCTGCGCCTAGGGTTGGAAACCCTAGGGTCGGGGGGCGCACCACTTGCCTTGGGGGGCACTCCACCCCCCTGGCCGCCGCCCCCCTTGGGAGATTCAATCTCCAGGGCCGGCGCCCCCCCCCTTGGGGGCCTATATAAAGGAAGGGGGGAGGGAGGGCAGCCGCACCCTGAAGTCTTGGTGCCTCCCTCTCCCCTGCTACACCTCTCCCTCTCGCAGAAGCTCGGCGAAGCTCTGCCGGAACCCTGCTGCATCCACCACCACGCCGTCGTGCTGCTGGATCTTCATCAACCTCTCCTTCCCCCTTGCTGGATCAACAAGGAGGAGACGTCATCCGCTCCGTACGTGTGTTGAACGCGGAGGTGCTGTCCGTTCGGCACTTGGTCATCGGTGATTTGGATCACGACGAGTACGACTACTTCAACCCCGTTCTCTTGAACGCTTCCGCACGTGATCTACAAGGGTATGTAGATGCACTCCTCTCTCTCGTTGCTAGATGAACTCATAGATTGATCTTGCTGAACGTTGGAATTTTTTTATTTTATGCAACGTTCCCCTACAGGTAATACCCTACTTCCTGCTTGATTGACTTTGATGAGTATAGGGGTTACAAGAGTTGATCTACCTCGAGATCGTGATGGCTAAATCCTAGATGTCTAGCCTACATGATTGTGATTGTCCCTAAAGAGTAAATCCTCCGGTTTATATAGGCACCGAAGGGGACCAGGGTTATACAAAGTCAGAGGAAGGAAGCTACACATCCGGACGACAAACTTGCCATCCACGCAAAGGAGTCCCATCCGGACACGGAAGAAGGCCTTCGGTTCTGTATCTTCACGGCCCATCAGTCCGGCCCATATCACACAGGTTGGCTCTCCGAGGACCCCATAATCCAGGACTCCCTCAGCAGCCCCCAAACTTGCCTTCAATGACGATGTGGTATCCGACTTCAAGTCTTTGGCTTTGCAAGGTAAGTTCCCCCTTGTGCTTCGTATAGTTTGGCTTTTGTATTAAATATTGTACTCTTCACCTTCTATGCCGCCCTTGCCTCAGCTTCCACGTGTCGGACGAATGCGAAGGGTCCAGGCATTTTTACAAATAACCCCTTGACCATGTAGGTAAGGCGCTTATAAAAGAGAGATCGAATCTCAGATTCCATTCCTCACCAGACGGAAATCCTTAGGTCTCGCCACAAGAAACCAATCCAAAGATGGCCGACACTCCTTGCTCTTCCTCGCGTCCCTAAGACCCTCAAGAAGGTGACTGGGAGAGCTTCTCGGTGTCCCACGCTCAATTGGCCAAGCTGCAGGTGCAGGGATATCTCCCTCCATCGGGTCTGGTCCCCGTTCGGGCGGGATTAACAACCTACAATGCCGAAGCCCTGGCAGAGAAATTCCCCAATCCCAATCAAGGGGATCGGGTGTGCTTCGTTTCCTTTCTGCTAAGGGGCGTGAGATTTCCAATCCACCCCTTCCTCGGAGGTCTTCTGGAGTACTATGGTTTCCAAGTGCACAACCTCACGATGGGCTCCATTCTACACATCGCGGGATTTGTCGCTCTTTGCGAGCTGTTCCTAGGCTGCGAGGCCCATTTTGATTTATGGAGGAAATATTTCCGCGTCGTCCCTCGCTCCCAGAAGGGATCTATTTTCAAGGTGGGTGGTGCTGAAGTATGGTTTATAGGTGGAACAGGATACCTGCCCGGCACCCCGAAGAAGGCATCTGAAGAGTGGCCCTCAGAGTGGTTCTACATCGAAGATGTTGTCCTTCCGGACCCTATCCGACATGGTCTTCCCTAATTCTCCTCTGCTCCTTTAAAGAAGCGCGCCAGCTGGCGTCCCCAAAGCTATGAAGAAGAAGATAGTGCGGAGGTTAAGCGGCTAGCGAGCAAGATCCGAATGCTTGCCCACTCCGGACTATCCATAGTCGAGGTAATGGCGATTTCAATAATGCGATGCATTCAGCCGCTTCAATCCATAGGGTTTCCCATGTGGCATTACAATGGTGAGGACGATGCCACACGTTGCGGGCGCAAGGGTCTGGCTAATTTTGCCGTGCTGGCTGCCACATTGGCTGACCTTTTCAAAGGGGAAAAGGGAGACTTCGCTCGCCTGAAGTGTTGAGAAGGTTTCTCCATGTATACCCCTATTGACTGGGTGATTCTTTGATTATAGGCCTTAATTGATCTCTTTTCCTTAAGTATGTTTTATAGCTGAATTTAATCCTACTGCCTTTAACAAGAATGGAGAAAGGTCGTCGAGGGGATTTACAGCCCCGCTCCGCAGCCGAAGGATCTAATTGAGATCTTGATCCAGGATACGAAGAAGATCCGGACATATTCGTGGATTTTGAGGATGGAGTCTTTTATCATACGAGCTATGACGGCATGGAAGTGGCCATTATAGCCGACTACCCCGGCCTCCTTCCTTCCTCCCATGTAAGTACCCAGGAGACATCTCTTCAAAAAGAGTTTTACCACCGTGACTCACCCACCGCACCATATCATGCTCCCAAGGGGCGACGCTCGTGCCAGCACGCTGCAGCAAAGGCGTCCTCTAAGAAGACAGATCTCGCACAAGGTGCCTCTCAGAAAAGAAAGGCGAACAATGATACAGCTGGACCCTCTTCTGCGTCGAAGAGGTATAATCCTTTAGTACGCACTCAGCAGATAGATCGGACGATGATGTTCCCTGCTGCGCCATATTGCAGGAGGAGTGTATGCCATACTGCATTCGGAGATCAGGCCGGCCATGCACAGACTGATCCAGCCCCGGACCCTGCCACAAGGACTGGAGGGGATGCGGGGGTGATGCCGGATTGTCATCTCCCGGAGGATTCGGACAATGTATCAGTCACAAACTCCGAAGTGGAGAGTGCAATGGGTCACCGGCGGCGGAGAGCGTCTATGCGCGACCCACATTTTACCGAAGAGGTTTCCAATGCTCTCAGTTCAGCGGATGCTTATATCCAAGCTGCTCGCGATGGAGTTGCTGGAGCCACTCACCAGCTTTCTAAGGATATGCGGGTAAGAATTTTTTGCGGGATTCAATAATTATATGCCAGTAGCCCTCGAGTCTTGAAACAGTTGGCCCAACTGATTTAAGAGTCGTTTACATTGCTAAGTACTCACGGAGAGGTGTAACAAGTTAGCGAAGAAGCTGGAAGAATGCTGAACAAAATTGTCTGCTGCCACTGCCGAACTCGAAGAGTTGAAGAAATCCAAGAAGGCACCTGATGGTAAGTGCAGCAGCAGTTCGGAGATAAGGCTCTGTGAACACAACGAGGTTTCTTAATTATGCTTTTGTCTTGTTGGTAGGCTCGACAGATCAGCTAGAAGAGAGGCTAAGGGCTGCTCAAGCAGATAAGCAACATGCTGAAGGGCAAGAAGCCGCTGGTCAACGTGTTTTGACATGGACCATTAATGAGAAGAACAAACTTCAAGATGCAAACATCAAGCAGGCTGAAGAACTGAAGGATTTGAGAGCCCAATTATCGGATGCTTTGAAGGAGAACAAGAAATTGAAAGGCGGCATATTCAGTATGCTCTGTAACCTATCTGTCAAAATAGTCTCCGGTTTGAAATTTTGACAAGTTTGCTTACTGTAGGTGTGCTAACCGGGCGTCCGGAAGGAGAAGTGTCCAGATTCCAAGGCGACCTGCTACAAGAGATGTTCAAAGTGCACGAGTGAGCTCGGGAAGCATTGGGGAACATGGCAAAGGCTTTATGGCAGTCCGATCCCCTTCCGGGAAGTATGGATGAGCTTGCCAATTTATTCAAGGGAGCTCGTTGCTGTTTCGAGCTATGGAAGATATCAACATGTAGGGAAGGTGCTCGAGAAGCCTGGGCCATGGTGAAAACACGGTATACAAAGCTTGATCCAAATCATATGGCCCGGGTCGGACCTCGGGGACCAGATGGACAAGAAATTCCTGTTAGCTTAGTGTACGACCAAGTGAAAACAACCGCTAAGTTTTCTTAGCAGGATTGTAAACTAGACAACCTACTAGAAGGTCTAGAGGAAGAAGAAGTTTTTGAGTCCAAGTAGTAATGTACTTTATCAACAAACTTTTCTCCAGCCGAATTGTAAAACGATTGTCATGGCAGACTTTCCGCTTTGACCTCCAGAACCTGAGGTTTGGAGTGTTTTCGGATATTTAAACCATTGGTAAACACCAAGGAATGCTCAGAAACTAGGCAGTCCGGTCATAGTTGCTTGAACATACAAGTTGTATTCGGGGAGTTATGTTATATTACATTTGATCGTAAGAAACATCTTCCATGGAGAATAGTTCCGTTAAGGGCTTCTTTCCCTGGGCCAGCATGCATTTTTGCTCATACATAAACTGTGATGCAAGATATCACAATACACTTTAGAATTTGGGGGCGTATATTGTAACATGGGTAGTTCATCTCTTGTCCGCTGATCGATTATTCCCTTAAGAATGCTAGCATTCGGCTTCACTTGTCTGAGGTACACATCTGGATAACCCGGCTGTAACAATCGTAGAGGTGCTCCCTTTATACCCTAGCCGAACAAGCGGGAACGTAGGGCATAATCACACGAGCCAGGCAACCCAGCTTGGCAAAAACTTAAGTCATAAAGGTGCATATAATGGCGAAGACAGGACACATATGAGTAGACAACACATATATACGGTGAGCTTGATGCTCCAAAATAATAATCAGAATAAGCTTCTATAAAAAGAAGCCCCCGGGTGATATGGGGTATGTACATTTAATGATGTATATCCCCCGAGTGTGCGGTTGATCCGAACATTAGTAGAAGTTGTACAAAAAACCGAAAAAAGGAAAAGAGGGGTGAGAGGGAGAAAGGACGAAAAAAATTACAAGTGTGGATTTAGGCGTAGAATCTTCAGAGTCGAGCAGCGTTCCATGGGTTTGGTTCCAAACGGTTATCCGAAGCGTTGCGAAGGCGATATGCTCCTCCGATGACAACTTTGTCTATGATGAAGGGACCCTCCCATTTGGGCTTGAGCTTGTCCTATTTCTTGTCTGGTAGGTGCAGGACGAGTTCACCGACATTATAAGTCTTTGCCCATACTTCCTTGCTTTGATATCGCCGAGCTTGCTCTTGGTAAAATGCGGAACAGGCCTTCGCGACGTCGCGCTCCTCCTCCAAGCCGTCCAGATTGTCCTACCGATCGAGCTCGACCTCTCTCTCTTTATACATGCGCACTCGAGGTGAGTCATGAATAATGTCGCAAGGCGATACTGCCTCGGTGCCGTACACCATGAAAAAAGGTGTGTATCCGGTTGTGCGATTGGGCGTGGTACGCATCCCCTAGAGTACGGAATCGAGTTCTTCAACCCAGTGCTTGTTTGATTCATGCAAGGATCGTACTAGTCCGGGTTTAATGCCACTCATAATCAAGTCGTTAGTCTGTTCGACCTGACCGTTTGTTTGAGGGTGATACACACAGGCGTAATTGAGCTTAATACCCAAATTAGCGCACCAAGTTTTTACCTCATCGGCCATAAAGTTAGAACCATTGTCAGTAATGATACTATTGCGGGACACGATAACGGTGCACCACGCCGAATATGAAGTCTATAACTGGTCCGGCCTCGGCCGTTTTGACTGGTTTGGCTTCTATCCACTTAGTGAATTTGTCGACCATAACCAGTAAATATTTCTTCTTACGCCTTCCCCCTTTAAGGGGTCTGACCATGTCAAGCCCCTAGACCGCAAAAGGCCATGTGATGGGGATTGTTTGCAAAGCAGTGGGTGGCATATAGCTTTGATTTGCGAAAAGCTCGCATCCAACACATCGTTGTATGAGGTCTTGTGCATCTGCTCGGGCCGTGGGCCAAAAGAAACCCGTACGGAAGGCCTTACTTACGAGGGCCCGCGGCGTGTATTTCGGCCAGGAGCTACCGTCCTTCTTCTTCAGAGATACACCTTTGTAGGACTCAGGTGGTACTTTTCTTGTACAGTTCCCCCTCATGGACTTTGTAAGCCTTCGAGCGTCGAACAATGCGTCGGGCCTCCATCTGATCATCAGCGGCTCGTTCCTGGTAAGGTAGGCGAGGAAAGGTTTGGTCCATGGGGCGATTACAGCCATGATTTCATGGGCCGATGGTGTTATCTCAGTGCCCGAACCCCCGACGATATCTGAACTGTGTTCGGAATCTGGGGGTATGGTTGGCTCTGGAACAATGTTCCCGCTACCGTCCTGCCACACTACGGATGGGTTGAAGATCCTCTCTACGAAGTTGTTAGGTGGGACGGGGCCTTTAGCGCCCATGTGGGCAAGTATGTCCGCTGCTTGATTACTCTCTCGAGCCACGTGATGAAACTCGAGCCCTTCAAACCGAGCTGAAATTTTGAGTACGGCATTACGATAAGCCGCCATCTTCGATCTATTGCGTCGGAGTCTCCATTTATCTGGGATATTGCAAGGTTTGAATCCCCGCGCACTTCAAGGCGTTGTATTCCCATGGAGACGGCCATCCAGAGATCGTGCAATAGGGCCTCGTATTCGGCTGCATTGTTAGAATCTGTGTACAGTATTTGGAGCACTTAACGGATTGTGTCTCCTGTGGGGGATGTCAAGATGACACCAACCCCTAACCCGGCTAACATCTTAGAGCCGTCGAAGTGCATCACCCAGTTGGAATATGTGCCGTATTCTTTAGGGATTTCGGCCTCTGTCCATTCGGTGACGAAGTCAGCCAACACCTGAGATTTGATAGCTCGGTGTGGCTTGTAAATTATTTCAAATGGTAAGAGCTCAATGGCCCATTTGGCGATCCGGACGGTGGCGTCCCGATTGTTTATAATATTGTTAAGTGGTACTTCGGAAGCGACCGTGATGGAGCACTCATGAAAGTAGTGCCGAAGCTTGCGGGATGCCATGAAGACTGCATATGCTATCTTTTGATCATGCGGGTATTTAGATTTACATGGTGTGAGGACCGTTGATACATAATATACTGGTTTCCGAAGCGGGAATTAATGTCCCTCCTCATCCCGTTCGACGACGAGCACCACACTCACTACTTGGTGAGTTGCAGATATGCAGAGCAGCATCGGTTCGCCGACGTTTGTGCGGCCAGGATTGGGTTGCTCGGTAATGGAGCCTTTATTTCCTCCAGTCTGGCTATGGCAGCGTCCGTCCACACAAAGTTGTCAGTGCGACGTAGCAGACGGTATAGTGGCAACGCCTTTTCCCCTAGTGTGGAAATAAAACCGCTGAAAGCAGCCACGCACCCAGCTAATTTTTGGACCTGCTTGAGGTTTGTTGGTGTTGCCAACTGTGACAAGGTTCGGATTTTAGCGGGGTTTGCTTGGATTCCTTTATTGGAGATGATAAACCCCAACAGCTTTCTGGCTGGGATGCCGAAAACGCATTTTTCCGGATTGAGCCGTATGTCATATGCTCGGAGGTTGTCGAATGTAAGGCATAAGTCATCCACCAATGAATCGACACGTTTTGTTTTGATGACTACATCATCTACGTATGCCTCTACAGTTTTGCCGATCTGTTTTTCCAGGCATGCTTGAATCATGCGTTGGTAGGTTGCACCAGCGTTCTTAAGTCCGAAAGGCATAGTGTTGAAGTAGAAGGGCCCATACAGAGTGATGAATGCCGCTGCGGCTTGGTCGGATTATTTCATCTTAATTTGATGATATCCATAGTATGCGTCGAGGAAGCACAGGGAGTCGTGCCCTGCGGTTGCGTCAATAATCTGGTTGATTCGAGGTAGTGGGAAGGGGTCATAAGGGCAAGTCTTATTAAGGTCTTTGAAGTCGACACACATGCGCCAGGATTTATCCTCTTAGGTACCATGACGAGGTTTGCTAGCCAGTCCGGATGTTTGATTTCTCTGATAAACCCGGCTTCGAGTAGCTTGGCTAGCTCCTCCCCCATAGCTTGTCGTTTGGGTTCGGAGAATCGGCATAGAGTTTGTTTGACTCGTTTGTATCCTTTCAATATGTCGAGACTATGCTTGGCCAGTCTTCTTGGGATACTTGGCATGTCCGAAGGTTGCCAGGCAAAAATGTCCTAGTTCTCATGCAGGAATGCGCGTAATGCGGCATCCATCATCGGATCCAGCTACGCACCAATGGAAGCTGTTTTATTGGGATCCGTCGGGTGAACTTGAAACTTGATTATTTCGTCTACCGGCTTGAAGGAGGTAGATTTGGGTCTTTTATCGAGGATTACATCGTCCCTGTCCACTGTGGAACGTAGGGTGGTCAACTCCTCGGCCGCGAGGGCCTCGGATAGTGCCTCAAGGGCCAGATAGGCGGTTTTGTTTTCGGCACGGAGTGCTATGTCCGGATCACTCGCGATAGTGATACTTCCATTGGGCCCGGGCATTTTGAGCTTCATGTACCCGTAATGGGGTATGGCTTGGAAGCGCGTGAATGTGTCTCGCCCCAGCAAAGCATGATATCCGCTGTTGAATGGTGCCACATGGAAGAGTAACTCTTCGGACCTATTCTCCCGTGTGCCGAATACCACATCGAGTTCGATTTTTCCCAAGCATCTGGCTTCTCGACTCGGGATAATACCGTGAAAGGTTTTGTTGCTTTGCTCAATGCGACTCCTGTCCATTTGCATTTTATTGAGCGTGTCCTGGTAAATGAGGTTTAGTCCCCTACCGCAGTCCATGAGCACTTTAGTGAGCCGAAAGCCGTCTATGATTGGGTTTATGTGACGCCCCAAGACCGACGCTCCAGAAGACTACCAACTATTCCGAGTTTCGCCGTGCGATGTATTTGTTTGTTGCATTCTTCTTAGCATCATTTGCTTTGCATCAGGTCATCATGCATTCATTTCATTTAATTTTTTTAGAAAAACTCATCTAAATAAAATCGTATGGATCTTCGGTCTATTTAAATCGAGGGAATTCACATGGTGATTTCTCTTTATAACATATCCTCTCGATATTTAGGGAGTTATAATAAATATTCCATTAGTTTGGAATTAACCGCAACCCACTTGGAATTTAATTCTCATGCCTTTTGCTTCAAGTTCGTTCTCCAAAACTTTCTCCATAATTCTTTCTCCATTTATCGAGGCTCCTCCTAACCTCTCAACATTTTTGGACACTTCTAAATCCTAGTCCTTGTTCAAACCATTTGAATTAAATTCAAATGAATTTGAATTTAATTCTTGCAATCTTGCCCACTCCATTTTTCTTGGAACAAGCGCATTTTTGCGAGTCCAGGAAAATTATCCGATTGCACAAATTCTTTCCCTAACCCTCTCTTTCTTTTTCTTCTCTCTGTTTCTTTTCTGCTAAAGAATAGGAGGGGGGAGAGAGAGAGCCCAGCCAGCCCTCTACCAGGCCGACCAACCAGCAGGCCACCATCGTTGCTAACCCTAGCTGGCCCAAGGCCTCGTCAGCCCGCCCCCTATCTAACCCTAAGTCCTTCCCCTCACTCCCTCTTCCTCAGCGCCGCCAGAGAGGAACCACAGCGCCCGCGCTCGATTTCCTTGTCTAGCGCCGCCCCTTTTCCTCGCGAGCCCATCTCTCTCCTCTCGATCCCCACTCTCCATCCTCCCTATAGTCGCTGCCATATGCCCGATCCCAACCCGCTGCTCGCGCCTCCTCGTCGGCCCTCCTGCGCGCCGCCCCGCTCGTTCGCCATGGCCACCCAGATCCTCACCTTCTGCTGCCTCTTCGCGAGCTCCCCATGGCCGTGTCTCCCATCGCCTGCTGCTGCTCCCAGCTCCTCCTCCCAGCCGAGCTCTCCACTGTCGCCCGCGCCCCGCCTCCTCTCTCTGTGCTGCCCTGCAAGCCTCGTCCCTGTTGACCGCTCCTTCCCTCGCCCGTCTCCGGCTAGGTCCGAGGCCTAGGGACCGGGTCCTCCTCGTCTCGGCCATCCCCGTCGTCTGCCTCCACGCGCCAAGTCCGCCGTCGTCGTCCTGCTTCACGAGGACGAGGACGAGCCCTTGCCTCCTCGTCCGTTCCACCTCCAGGCCACCACCTCGCATGTCGGGCGGTGTTCATCCGCCATGGACGCCAAGGCCGACCCGCTGCTGCCGTGCACAACCTCTGTCGCTGCCCTGTTGGCCTCGGCTTCGAGACCACCATGCGTGGTCAGAACCACACCAAGTTGCTGCCTGTGCATCTCCAGTGCCTCGCCAGCGTCGTGCTTTTTGTAAGTTCCACGAGTCGGAACCGCAAGTGCAAGTCCAACGACCACCACAGTTTCACCACCGACGACCGTTTTGGATTCGTCAAGTCCGACTACAAAGCGAAGACCATGTACCACTACTGTTCCCGTGGATTTTGTCAAGTACCCCTATGCATGGATACGCCAAGGTTGACTCGCTCGACGATGCGACAAGTACCCCTACAAGTCAACGTCTATGAAATGTGTACCACTACCGTGGCATGTACCACTACCGTGGCATGTACCACTACTTCCACTACCGCCGCCGTGTACCACTACTTCCACTACGATCGTCTCGAGAATGTCTACTTCCCTCTATGAACCTGATCCGTTCCGAAAATGCACGCTTCAAAGGTACACCGTCGAGACGACCTCCCGAGAACGAAGACATGTGTAGTTTGAGATGTCCATGTTTGCACCGCGTTTGAATTGTCGCTCTTTTGCCATGCCACCGACACGTGGGAACCCGGTATCTGGGATCACCCCACCATCTTTTGCATGTTCCATGCATCCACACTTTCTCTTGCACCGACATCTCGATGAATTGTTGGGTCATCGGAATGTTGCCATGGCACCATTTTTGTTGTAGTTGCCATGGCACCCCTTTTGTTCCGCTATGGCGACCAAATGCTCCATATATTATATTATGTCAACATTTTCATCAAATTGCATAAAACTTGTATATGTCATCGGCATCATGATAATAACATTTAAGATGTTTAAAATTGTTGTTTGCATCAAAATTGCTAAATGACATATGGAGATTTTTTGGAATTGTTGTTTGTTGTTTTCGGTCTCATTTAAACTTGCCTAGATAGGTAGTTTTCTTATGTTTCACCTTTTGCCACGTTTAATAACATTTAATATTGTTGTGTACCTTAACGAGAGCGAACTAAGTAACTCGAATGTGGTGTTTTGTCAATATGCAACTCGTTACATATTGAACTCCACTTAACTTGTAGTTTTGTTTGTTGTACTTTGTCATGCCAGCCTTATTACACCGGACATGCATCATACTTGTTTGTGCATCATGCCATGCTTACGCTTGTTGGTTTACCATGTTGTTTGCTTTTTTCCGGTTTGCTTCTCTTGGTAGATTCGGTTTCGTTCCGGAGTTGTGAGGATTCGTTCGACTACGTCTGTTTGTCTTCTTCTTGGACTCGTTCTTCTTCTTTGCGGGATCTCAGACAAAATGATCATTACCCTTGATATCACTTCTATCTTTGCTATGCTAGTTGCTTCGTTCTATCGCTATACTGCCCTACCTATCACTTATTTATCAAGCCTCCCAAATTGTCATGTCAGCCTCTAACCTTTTTCACCTTCCTAGCAAACTGTTGTCTGACTATGTTACCGCTTTGCTTAGCCCTCTTATAGCGTTGTTAGTTGCAAGTGAAGTTGAAGATTGCTCCATGTTGGAATATGATTATGTTGGGATATCACAATATCTCTTATTTAATTAATGCATCTATATACTTGATAAAGGGTGGAAGGCTCGACCTTTTGCCTAGTATTTTGTTCCACTCTTGCCGTCCTAGTTTTCGTCATACCGGTGTTATGTTCCTTGATTTTGCGTTCCTTACGCGACTGGGTTTATGGGAACCCCTTGACAGTTCGCTTTGAATAAAACTCCTTCAACAAGGCCCAACTTTGTTTTTACATTTGCCTAACAACCTATAACCTTCCCTTGGGTAGGCCAACCAAGGGTCATCTTTATTTTAACCCCCCGGGCCAGTGCTTCTCTAAGTGTTGGTTCGAACCGAGCAGCCTGCGGGGCCACCTCGGGGAAACTCGAGGGCTGGTTTTACTCGTAGCTTGTCTCATCCAGTGTGCCCTGAGAACGAGATATGTGCAGCTCCTATTGGGATTTGTTGGCACATTCGGGCGGTCTTGCTAGTCTTATTTTACCATTGGAGAAATGTCCTGTAACTGGGATTTCGAGACTGATCGGGTCTTCACGGGAGGAGCAATATCCTTTGTTGGTCGTGAGAGCTTATAATAGGCTAAGTTGGGACACCGCTACAGGGTATAAACTTTCGAGAGCCGTGCCCGCAGTTATGTGGCAGATGGGAATTTGTTAATATTCGGTTGTAGAGAACTTGACACTTGACTTAATTAAAATGCATCAACCGCGTGTGTAGCCGTGATGGTCTTTTTTCGGCGGAGTCCGGGAAGTGAACACGGCTTGGGTTATGTTTGAACGTAAGTAGTTTCAGGATCACTTCTTGATCACTTCTAGCTTCACGACCGTTGCATAGTTTCTCATCTACTCTTGTATGTTAGCCACCATATTTGCTTAGTGCTTGCTGCAACTCCACCTCAATACACATCCTACCTAGAAGCTTAAATAGTCTTAATCTCGCGGGTTTTGAGATTGCAGAGTCCTCATGACTCACAAATTCTAGCAAAACAGTTGTGCAGGTGATGCTACCGAACTCAAGTGAGAGTTCGACAAGGATCTTGGCTGTTACTACATGTCTTTTCCTGATGATCAGCAGTGGAGCCCAGTTGGGACGATCGGGGATCTAGCATTTGGGGTTGTCTTCTTTTCATTTGATTTTGTCCGCAGTCGGACTATGTGTGTACTCTGAATGATGTATGAATTATATGATCTTTGTGTGAAGTGGCGATTGTAAGCCAACTCTATTTATCCCTTTCTTGTTCATTACATGGGTTTGTGTGAAGATGACCCTTCTTGCGACAAAACCACAATGCGGTTATGCCTCTAAGTCGTGCCTCGACACGTGGGAGATATACCCGTTGCAGTTTAGGACCAAAGCGGATGGTGCCCGGATTGAGCGGGCTCTTGGTTCACCATCAGCGTTGAAAGTGATCGCCGTGTTGTTCCAAGGATTTTTGCTGCCACATGGCAGACTTCGGCGAGGTCATGGAGCGCTCTCTTGCGCCGATTATTCAAAGAAAAGGTCTCGAAGACCGTGAATACTTAGGGATCATTGTCCTCCGAAGAATAGGTCTCTGGAATGTTATTAGTGAGGAGACCTTCGCCGCTTTTGGCCACCTGCTTGAGTATCCAACATGCCCGAAGGCTATGCGTTGGTTCGCTATCCGGTGTTATGTTAATTTTGCAGGGTTTGTTGAGCCATTCATCGAGAACAGTTTTATTCCCCGTAATGGGTTTAATTTTTTTGTCCACAGGATGACGATTGGGTGCTCCGTGGGGGTGCATCCTTTTTGCCCGTCCGTGGGATGGCCTAAGGGCCTACGGTTCCCAGCGGGCTGTCTGGGTTTTCCAAGCGCTTTCCATTGCGCAATACTTATGTACTATGTGTGCCAAATCGACAAAGTGTAGTACGCGACGGCGGTTGAGGGCATTAAGGATTCCCTCACCCGTGCAATTGTTGCAAAATACTGAGATTGCATCGTCGTCACAGCAATCCTTGATCTTGTTTTTAACAAGCAGGAATCTGGCCCAAAAGTGTTGGACTGTTTCCTGAGGTTGCTGCCGCACATACATTAAGTCACATATGTCCGGAGGACCGGAGTTTCTTGGGGAATATTGCTTGTGGTGGGCGTGTGGGATCGAATCCGAACCATGACCCACTGAGAAATCCGGATTCTAGAGAATTTCTGAGGTTACAGGCCTGGGCTCCGGAGCATCCGGTGTGTTTTTAGGCTTAATGCCCAATTCAATGTTCGAGGACAAGAAGTGTCTTCCAGACGATGAGAGTCCGGTTCTCTGGTTTTGGAAATCCGAACATACTTTGTTCTGAACGTAGGAGAAGAGTCATCGTCGGCTTGTTCTTCCATGATTGCCACATGATGGGTGATCGGCGGAGATCTGATTTCTCTCTGATCGGGTTTAAGCCCAATCCGATCATAGTCGGTTGCGACCCCCAGGGCGGAGATGCGATGTAGCAGTTCGTTTAAGGCCGATAAATCTGCCGGATCCATCTTGTAGTGGTACTCTGATGACCCACAAGTCTAGGGGATCTATCGTAGTCCTTTCGAACCCAACGAGGAGCAGAAGGAAATGACAAGCGGTTTTCAGTAAGGTATTCTCTGCAAGCACAGAAATTATTGGTACAGATAGTTTTGTGATAAGGTGATTCGTAACGGGTAACATGCAATGAAAGTAAATAAAGTGCAGCAAGATGGCCCAATCCTTTTTGTAGCAAAGGACAAGCCTGGACAAACTCTTATATAGAGAAAAGCGCTCCCGAGGACACATGAGAATTATCATCAAGCTAGTTTTTATCACGCTCATATGATTCGCGTTCGTTACTTTGATAATTTGATATGTGGGTGGACCGGTGTTCGGGTACTGCCCTTTCTTGGACAAGCATCCCACTTATGATTAACCCCTATTGCAAGCATCCGCAACTACAAAAAAAGTATTAATGTAAACCTAACGATAGCATGAAACATATGGATCCAAATCAGCCCCTTTGTTGCTGTTGTTGTTGCTGTTGTTGCTATTGTTGCTGTTGTTGTTGTTGTTGTTGTTGTTGTTGTTGTTGTTGTTGTTGTTGTTGTTGTTGTTGTTGTTGTTGTTGTTGTTGTTGTTGTTGTTGTTGTTGTTGTTGTTGTTGTTGTTGTTGTTGTTGTTGTTGTTGTTGTTGTTGTTGTTGTTGTTGTTGTTGTTGTTGTTGTTGTTGTTGTTGTTGTTGTTGTTGTTGTTGTTGTTGTTGTTGTTGTTGTTGTTGTTGTTGTTGTTGTTGTTGTTGTTGTTGTTGTTGTTGTTGTT
>NC_041383.1:353194510-353205163 GCF_002162155.2 Triticum dicoccoides
TCCTACTAGGAGTGCCCTCCATGGCGCGCCCCTTGCGGCCAGCCCCCTCCCCTCCTCCTTTATATACGGGGGCGAGGGCACCCCAAAGCACATCAATTATTTTAGCCATGTGTGCTGCCCCCCTCCATCGTTTACTCCTCCGGTCATATTGCCGTAGTGATTAGGCTAAGCCCTGTGCAGATCACTTCACCAACACCATCATCACGCCATCGTGCTAACAAGAACTCATTGACTCCTTCGTGCCTCTACTGGATCAAGAGTCCAAGGGACGTCATCGAGCTGAACATGTGCGGAACTTGGAGGTGTCGTACGTTCGGTACTTGATCGGTTGATTCGAGAAGACGTTCGACTATATCAACCGCGTTAAGTTAACGCTTCCGCTGTCGGTCTATGAGGGTACATGGACACACTCTCCCCTCTCGTTGCTATGCATCTCCTATATAGATCTTGCGTGAGCGTAGGATTTTTTTTGAAATTGCATGCTACGTTTCCCAACAGATCTTTGGTATGTTGGTCGTCAAGGAAGTAGAATTGTTTCTCTCTCTCTACGGCTGAGGCCGAATATATTGCTGCTGGTGCGTGTTGCACTCAGTTATTATGGATGAAGCAGACTCTGAAGGATTATGGCATCAAGGTCAAGAAGATTCCTCTATTGTGCGACAATGAGAGCGCGATCGAAATTGCACACAATCCAGTGCAGCATTCTCACACCAAGCATATTGAGATCATACATCTTTTTTGTGATCATGTTGCTCGAGAGGATATTATTATCAGTCACGTCATTTCTGAAGAAAATCTCGTTGATATCTTCACCAAGCCTCTCGATGAGAAAAGATTCTATGCGTTACGGTGTGAGCTAAATATCCTAGATTCTGCAAACATGCAGTAAGCTGGACTCGGCACCCGTACCATCACTTCCACATCTCAGAAGGAATCGGTGCACAACACTCGAAGAGTTTGAAAATTTTGACAAAGTGAAATTTTCTTTCTGAGAGTGGATCTGGTCTCCTTGACCATGTTAAAGGTTCTTTCTTAACTTAATTCGTTTTGGCGAAAGCCGTCCAAAATTTGGGGTTTCCCGCCCAAGTCAGGACCATGATCTTTGATGATGGTTGCCACGTGCTCTTCATCAATTACCGTTTTACCTGGCCCGTTGACTCGCAATAGTCCTTTGAATGTGGCCATTTGATCAGATTCACCAGATGTAGTCATTCCTCCTCGCATCTATCCTTATTCATAGGTAAATGCAGTCAGTTGAGGATTTGGCTCGACAAGTGAGCCTGGCTGATGGAGATGATGTTGTTCTGGGCACAGCAGACGAATCCAAAGCTTTGAATGCCAAGGGCCCAATGGTAGGCCCATCAACCAGCAAGCATAAAAGAACCGAGCAAAATGCCGACGAGCAAGAAGAGAATCCTCCTCCGAAGAAGAGGGGTGGGGGGGGGTATACAAGCGTATACAAACACATCTGAATATATCTCCCATGATCGTTATGATACTATTCTAGGAGAAACAAAGTAGCGGAGCAATAAGCGTCTGCAATGGATTCGACGTCATCGGGTGCGCAAATGGTTTAGTTATGAATTTGTTCATCCTTGGTTTGCTCAAAACTTTGCATTTCATCCACCTTGGGGTGACTGCTGGGAAATTTCTCTCATAAAACCAAATGATCCCCAGGAGAGACCGTCACCTCCACCAAATGCTCATGAGTCCTCCCTTCGCACACCTGAATCTTATCCCGATGTGCTTGCTAAGCGTCAGCAAAATGCCATCAAGCAAGCTAAGAGGGTTGAAAAGCAAAAGGCTCGTGAATAGGAAAACCGTCGCCTTCTCAAAGATGATGTAAAGAAGAAAAAGGCCGATGGCAAATCTGAAGGTCGCTCTAAATGCAAGCATGATCCCAGTACTACTGCATTAAAGCGAAAGAGTGCACCAAATAAGAGAACTCCGAACTAGCCGAGGAATTTGCCATAAATGATTCTTCAGATGGTGATGATCCTCCGCTCACAAAGGAAGAAGTTGCTACTGCTCTCAGCGAGCAAGTGAATATCACTACTTCGACGGTGTTGCCTGATCTTCGTGTCCCTATGGTTCCATAAGCACCACCAAAGAAGATTACTTGCAAGAAAACTCCAGCTACCACTGTCACTATGAAACAACATGTGAATACAACTCCTCATCCAGATGCTATCAATTTGAAGGATTTGGTAGTTGACACTCCTGTAAGTACTGCAAAGCCACGCAAACGAATTCCCAAGCCTGACTTGAAGAAAATCAAGGTGCCTACTACCGAGTATAATACTCCTAAAGCTACTGCTCCGATGGAGAAGGCTGCTAAGTTTGCTCCTACATTAATTCAGTAGTTGGCTTCTAAACCTCCTTCCGATCAAGTTCTAGTGCAAACTGCTCCAATTTCCAAGTCTGATGCTCCTCCCTACTATGATCATATGCTCATCATGGAACAACTTGATAAGTTTGTTGACAGTCCGTTCGTTGGTGAAGTGGACTCTCTGCCTATCCCTCCTAAAGTTATTTCATAGGCCACTTCCGTTGTTCAAGAAATGAGAGAAGATGCAGTTGAAATCAATACTCTTTCTGCAGAACTAAATGATCTCGATGGCCGGATGAAAACTGCTTCTTCAAAATTTATCATTAAAGCACTCAAAGACTCCTACAAGGACATCAACCGTATCATGACTCTCCTCCGAAACACAAGGTTGCATTTTCACACGGATCTAGATGAAATTGTGAAAGAAATATGCCCTAGAGGCAACAAAAAAGTTGTTATTTTATATTTCCTTATTTATGATAAAGTTTTATTACTCATGCTAAAATTGTATTGATCGGATACTTAAATACATGTGTGAATACATAAATAAATACCGTGTCCCTAGTGAGCCTCTACTAGACTAGCTCGTTGATCAAAGATGATTAAGGTTTCTTAACCATGGACATATGTTGTCATTTGATAACGAGATCGCATCATTAGGAGAATGATGTGATGGACAAGACCCATCCGTTAGCTTAGCATAATGATCGCTCAGTTTTATTGCTATTGCTTTCTTCATGTATATTCCTTCGACTATGAGATTATGCAACTCCCGGAGGAATACCTTGCGTGCTATCAAATGCCACAACATAATTGGGTGATCATAAAGATGCTCTATAGGTATCTCCAAAGGTTTTTGTTGAGTTAGCATAGATCGAGATTAAGATTTGTCACTCCAAGTATCGGAGAGGTATCTCTGGGCCCTCTCGGTAGTACACATCATAAGCTTGCAAGCAAATGACTAAGGAGTAGTCACGACGTGATGTATTACGGAACGAGTAAAGAGACTTGCCGGTAACAAGATTGAACTAGGTATGAAGATACTGATGATCGAATCTCGGGCAAGTAACATACCAATGGACAAAGGGAATTACGTATGTTGTCTTAACGGTTCAACCGATAAAGATATTCGTATAGTATGTAGGAGACAATATGGGCATCCAGGTTCCGCTATTGGTTATTGACCGAAGAGGTGTCTTGGTCATGTCTACATAGTTCTCGAACCCGTAGGGTCCGCACACTTAACATTCATTGATGATATAGTATTATATGAGTTATGTGATTTGGTGACAGAATATTGTTCGGAGTCCCGGATGAGATCGCAGACATGACGAGGAGTCGAAATGGTCGAGAGGTAAAGATTGATATATAAAACGATGGTATTCAGACGCTAGAAGGGTTTCGGGATGCACCGGGTAGCCATCGGGTCAACGGAAGTGGTTCCGGACACCCACAGTAAGTGTGTGGGCCTAATGGGCTAAAGGTAGAGGGGACAAATCAGTCCCTGGTGCACCCCTTCCTTGGAGAGCAGACCGTAGAGGAAGAAAAGGGGAGGAGAGGTCCATCCTTCCTTTCCCTCCTCAAGTGGGAAAGGAAAAAGGCAAGGGAAGGGCACGGCTTGGGAGAGACCTCAAGTAAGATTCCTCCTACTTGGGCATCCCCTTTGGCTGCTCCTCCCTCCCAACCACTTTTATATATATATATATATATATATATATATATATATATATATATAGTAGCACTATTCTGATCCTGAGATCAGAATAGTTATTCTAATCACAACGGCGCTATATAGGGCGGGACGAGGTGTTCCAGAGATCACGAGAAACCAAAATTGAACCGGTAACAAAAATAAAAAAAGCCCACCGCACCGCTTCCACGATCCCCTCCCCCTGATCCTCTCATCTATCGTCTCCTCCCAACCGGATCGCGCCGCCGCCACCGCCTACCTCCCCGGATCGCGCCGCCACCCCCGCCTACCTTCCCGGATCGTGCCGCCTCCGGCGCCTACCTTCCCAGATCGCGCCGCCTCCGCCGCCTACCTTCCCGTATCGCGTCGCCACCACTGCTTGCTTCTCCAGATCCACTGGCCGACGATATTGACGACGCCCAACCACGAGCCCTGTTCCTCCCCGGATCCATTCTCGCTGGACGCCACAATCTGAGCCATCACTGTGCCGCCGCCTGGTCTCCTCAGCCATGGAATGCAGGCCTCCAGCAAGGTGCCCGTGCCGCCAACCCACGGCGGTGTCTCCCGCCCTTCGCCTCCTCCGGCTCCGCAGCCACCGCACATCCTCATCCCTGGTTGGGCTCCACCACCGCGGTGCCTAGGCCGTTCAATGACGCAGCCCCGGTAAGTTCATAGCCACAATTCCCCCTCTGCCACCATGCCGTTCCTGCCACCGCACCCTCCATGACAGATCATTTTTTGTTTCTTCACTGCATATGTCAATCCCCTCCTCGAATGGACCCTTGCTGTAGACCGCATCATCTTGAAGGAAGGCCAATGAAAGACAGGGGAACCGATGCACTGGCAAGCTAGCACACCTGTGCAGCTGACGGTTTGGTGGGCGGCAGCCAAATATCTTGGCATGTGGCTACTGGTTTGGCGGGCAGGCAAGTAGCAACAAGCACATCAGCTGCAGGCAAAGCTGCTAGCAGAAAAGAACTGAACCTTCAAGCTTTAGCCAAATTTCCATCGATTTATTCTCCATGGATAGTGCAACACTATTTTGACTGAAACTGGCGATTTGATGTCTGCTTAACTGAACCTTTATGGTTTGTTTTGTTGATAATTACAGGAGTAGATAGACTGATGCTAGTGGCTGCCGCTAGACATCTCTATTTTTTGCTATTGCATGCGACCCAGCTGCTTCTGCTTCCTCTCTTCCCGCCGCTCAATGTTGCTGCCGGTCGCTGCTAGCTGCTGTTGTCAGACATTTCTAGCTGTTGTTGTGCCGTGTGGCTGCCCGACGCCACTGCCATTTTCTGGCTGCTATTGGTACGCTGTTGCTGCAGTTCAACATGACAAAAGAGATATTTCTGTTAGAGATTAGCACTGCTGCTGTCCGTGCTTAAAGAAATGAGAATAGAGAGAGAGAGAGTGTGTGTGTGGATAGGATATAGCGGTGGGTTGTGGATAAAAACCATCGATTATAGTGAAAAAGTATTTCTTTCTCTGGCACTTAGTGCGCGTGTCTTCCTCTGAATTGTCGTTAATGTGTTCTCTGTACAAAGCATAAACTATGCTTGCTTGTTTCATGTCATATTCAATTGGCAATATGAAAATAAAGGATCAGTTTTTCACATGCATTCCTGTCATATGGGTTAAAAAAAAGAGCCTTCCATCTAGTAGTCATTTGTATGTATGTTACGTCGCGCTTGCCCACATATACTATGACTAGGAAGTTCAAAGAACAGAAAACTATAAGTTCAGGTGTGAAACCACACAAAAATTCAGAGAAGAAAAAATAGTACGTAAAAGCCAGGAAGTTCAACCAGAGAAACACAGAAAGATGAGGAAAAAAATCCAATAGTTCATTTTTGAGAAAACGTGAAACTTCAAAAAAAGAAAAGAAAATATCAATAAAAATCCATGTGCAAAAAATAACAGAGATTTAAGAGGGGGAAAACTCAAGAGTATTGTGGATATCTAGAAGTTCATATACTGTGTCCCAAGAATTTCGAAGAATAAAAAAACTGGAAGTGAAGTTCAAAAACAAGGGTGCAAAAGAAGTTCAATTTTCTCCCCGATTTAGAAAAAAGGAACGTTGCTAGAGAATCTATATAAAAAGGGGTGATTTCGAAAGTTCATGTGTAACGAACATCGAAGTTCAAACCAAAAAAATGTAAACAAAAAAATCATGGAATTCAAAGAATAAAAACTATGGAGTTTCATAAAAAAAATAGCACGTGAAGTTCATGTTTCAGAAATTCCGAAGTTCACGTGTAGTACATACAGAAGAAAATTTATTAAATAAAAAAAAAGAGATCACCGAGGCCATTTCAATGAAAAGCAAAAAATGCATAAAAATGTCATGACAAAATTCTACAAGAAGTTCAAATTTAAAAACGAAGCAGGTCGATGTTAAAAAATGAAGTTTTTAATATCTAAAAGTCAAATTTGGAAGGTCAAAACTTTGAGCAAGAAGTTCAAATAAAAAAAAATACTTCAAAAATCTTTATAACAGAATTTCCCCATTTATAAAAAAAATTCAAAGAAGTCCAAATTCAAAAGGAGGAGAATTTCAAAAGATTTTATAAAAACAGATTCCCCCCATTCTATAAAAAATAGAAGTCAAATTAAAATAACGGTTCGGTTTCATTGTTTATATAAAAAAAGGATCCCTCCCTGACTAACCAATAAAACTAAGAAGTTCAAGTTTAAAAAATGGTGAACTTCGATGTCTATGAAAAATTCAGATTTTTCACATTATTAAAAATAAACCAAGAAGTTCAAAATTTTAAAACAAGGAAGTTCAAAAAACTCGATTTTCCCCGTTACTAAAGAATAAAACCAATAAAAATGTTTGATGGTTATTTGAAAAAATATCTTTTTCTATGAATAAGACTAAGAAGTTCAATTCAAAATAACAGAGAAGTTCGAAGTCTATAGAAAACTCAGATTTGTTGCAAGAAGTTCACGTGCACCACCGTGCACGGTTTCAGAATTTATATTCCGGGACGTTCGACCTCCAATTACATGTTTTAAAATGGCAAAAAATGACGTTTGACCTTCAATTGTATGTAATTCGACGTATACACAAAAATGTGACAGAAGTTTATAGTGAAAACAATGAGAAGTTCAAGTACTGCGAGGAATGCATTTCAGGTGAGAGTAAAAGTATAGAAAAATAAAAGGCTTAAAATTTTTGTTGAAAGAAGTTCAAGTGCTCTGTCTGGGGAAGTTCAAAAATTCTTGCGAGAGAGGTTCACCTCGTATTTTCATGTTTGGTTTTTTCCGTATAAAAATCGAATACAATTCTTTACTCAAAATATAAAAAAGGTGAAGTTCATATTGAAATAACAAAGAAGTTCGGAATTTATTAAAACCTAGGATTTACCTGTTCAAGAAATAAAAACACAACGCCATTTTTTGCACTTTTAAAAACGGCTCATAAACAAAAAAAAGGTTGCTAGAAGTTCAAGTGCTCGGCGAGGAAAAGTTCAAAAAATTCTTGTGAGAGATGTCCAAAATACATAAAAATATATGTTGTTTTTTGTGTTTTAAAACAATTCTCTCAAAGCAGAGAGAAGTTTAAAGTGATAACAACTGGAAGTTCACGTATTACACGGTGTGTATTTCATATAAGAAAATTACAATAAAGTGAAACAGAGTGAAGTTCAAACAGACATGCCCCATAAGTTCAACTACTTCACGCAGTGCAGAAAACAACACGTTAATAATAGAATGAAGTTCAAACAGACATGCCCCAGAAGTTCAACTACTTCACGCAGTGCAAAAGCAGCATGTCAAAAAATAGCATGTAAAAAACAGAGTGAAGTTCAAACAGACATGCCCCAGAAGTTCAACTACTTCACACAGTGCATTTCCGTCACGATGAACGCAGAAATCATGATCTCACCATTTTCTAATTTACTTCAAAACGACATGAATATCACTTGTGTAAGTTCAAGTCCTCGGTCGGAGAAAGTTAAAAAAATTGTTGTGAGAGATATGTGTATAAAAGGAATATCATTTGTGTAACACTGACGAATGGGTGGGAAAATTACAAACAAAAATACGTCACAGAAGTTCAACGTGAAAACAACACGAAGTTCAACTACTACGCTGAATGAATTTCAGATGAAAAACTTTTAAAATCATCGAGTATGAAAAAATGATCAACACGGGAAAGTTGTGTGTTTACAACAGCTTTCCGTCGGTACATCACTTGCTTAATTCTGGTGAGTGAATGAAGAGCTACGAGAAAAAAAGCACGTGAAAAACAGAGTGAAGTTCAAGCAGATCTGCCACAGAAGTTCAAGTACTTCACACGATGCATTTTTGACGATTCTGTTTCGCGATAAAGACAGAACGAGTGATCTCGCCGTTTCTGAAATTACTTGAAAATGGCTGGGATTCAGAGAAAACCATCAACATGAAAAAGTTTCGCATTTTTTGTAACTTTTCAACAGTATATTACTTGCCCCGTTCCAATGAAGTTTGTAGAAATTACGACGAAAATACGTTTTTAGCCATTTTCAAAATCAACTTAAAACTGTAATGAATTTGGAGAAATAATATATACCAAAAAGTTTCGCATTTGTTCAGGCTTTCCAATGCCATATCATTTTCTATGTTCGGACGTATGATTAAAACTAATATCAAAAATACAAACTTGGTAGAACTTGTACCGTTTTCTAAATTACTCTTAAACCATTCAAAATTAGAAAAAACTTTCAACATGAGAAAATAGCGCATTTTCATAAGCTTTCCAACGCGATATCATTTGTCTCAATTTCATTAGGCGTTTAGAAATGGCAACAAAAATATGAACTCGGTTGTTCGGTTTGCGAAATTTTACTATTTTCCACATTACCCTTTAACCATAGAGAATTAGAAAAAACTTTCAGCATGTGGAAGGAGCAGTTTTACAACAGCTTTCCAACGCCATATTATTTGCCTCATTCTGATAAACGGTTTAGAAATGCGATCGAAAATACGATTCACGTTTTTTGTATAAAGAAAAAACGGTTTTCAAAACTGCTCTTAAACCACTTACATTTTGCCAAAATTTTAAGTTGGGTCATGATACTGGTGTCCATAACTTTCCAACGGTATATCGCATGCCCCATTTGGGCAATGTTGACGAAAGTTCAAGCTAGCACTAGGGGAAGTTCAGGTCGAACAAATCAGGCAGTAAAATTGCAAAAAACGCAATTTCATCACGACCCGAGAGCAAAATCCGCCAGCGAGCGAGATTTCTATTTAAAACCGGTATTTAGTTGCTAAAAAATCTTTCTAGATTACACTAACATCATATAGAACACTACTAACCAGAATAATTCGTGGGGGAAGCCACGATTGCAAAGATAGCCCGAAGGTCGGGTTCGTACAGAGGGAAGTTCAGGCGCATGTACAAACAAAAATACATCACAGAAGGTCAACGTGAAAATAGCATGAAGTTCAACTACTACGTTGAATGAATTTCAGATGAAAAACTTTTAAAATCATTGGGAGTATGAAAAAATGATCAACACAGGAAAGTTGCGTGTTTACAGCAGCTTTCCATCGGTATATCACTTGCTCAATTCCGATGAGTGGATGTAGAGCTAGGAGCAGTGGATAGAGATATACGAGGAAAAAAAAGCACGTGAAAAACAGAGTGAAGTTCAAGGTTTCATACCGAGAAGTTCAGGTACTTCACGCGATGCATTTTTGGCGAATCTGTTTCGCGATAAAGGCAGAATGAATGATCTCGCCGTTTTTAAAATTACTTGAAAATGGCTTGGAATTAGAGAAAACTGTCAACATGAAACACTTTTGCATTTTTCGTAGCTTTTCAGCGGTATATTATTTGCGCCATTCCGATAAAGTTTGTAGAAAATACGGTGAAAGTATGTTTTTCGCCATTTTCAAAACTGGCTTAAAACCGTAAATAATTGGGAGAAATAATACATACCAAAAAGTTTTGCATTTGTTCAAGCTTTCCAACGCCATATCATTTGCTGCATTCGGACGCACGGTTAAAAAATTAGGTCGAAAATACAAACTCAGTAGGACTTGTACCGTTTTCTAAATTACTTTTAAACCGTTCAAAATTAGAAAAACTTTTAAAATGAAAGAGTAGTGCATTTTCATAAGCTTTCCAACGCCATATCATATGCCTCAATTGGATTAGCTGTTTAGAAATGACGTTGAAAATACGAACGGTTTGCAAAATTTTACGTTTTTTCAAATTACTCTTTAACCATAGAGAATTAGAGAAAACTTTCAACATGTGGAAGTAGCAGTTTTGCAGCAGCTTTCCAATGCCATATTATATGCCTCATTCCAATAAACGGTTTAGAAATGCGATAGAAAATACGATTCACGTTTTTTGTGTGAAGAAAAAACGGTTTTCAAAACTGCTCTTAAACCACTTATATTTTGCCAAAAATTTAAGTTGGGTCATGATACTGGTGTCCATAGCTTTCCAAAGATATATTGCAAGCTCCATTTGGGCAATGTTGTCGGAAGTTCAACCTAGTTCACAGGGAAGTTCAACGTACTACTAGCGGGGCAGGTCAGGTTGTGATCAGAATATTATTCTCATCCCGTGATCAGAATAGTGTTTATATATATATATATACACACACACACACACACACACACACACACA
>NC_041383.1:353205417-353208815 GCF_002162155.2 Triticum dicoccoides
AGTCCATAGTTTTTGTTATATTTGTGAAATACATACATATTTGTACGTAAAAAGGGCATACTCAAAACATGGTACATACTACCTAAAAATTAGTATATATAGTACCTAATCGTTGTTATATACTACATACTACATGTGCATACTCTCGGTTTCGATAGATACTACATACAACATACAAAACGTAAGTGTTGGTAACTACCATTGCTTGTAGGAAACATTTGTCCTATATATATATATATATATATATATATATATATATATATATATATATATATATATATATATATATGTGAGAGGGGGTGCCTAGCACACAATAGACAATTGCCTAACCCTGTGCGGCGCCC
This sequence comes from Triticum dicoccoides, assembly GCF_002162155.2. NCBI lineage: Eukaryota > Viridiplantae > Streptophyta > Magnoliopsida > Poales > Poaceae > Triticum > Triticum dicoccoides. The sequence goes on from NC_041383.1 coordinate 353,205,762, forward strand.
CCCTCTACCGTTTACACCCAGTCATATTTTCGTAGTGCTTAAGTGAAGCCCGACGGAAATAACTTCACCATCACTATCACCACGCCATCGTGCTGCCGGAACTCATCTACTACCTCACTGTCTTGCTGGATCAAGAAGGCGGAGGACGTCAACGAGCTGAACGTGTGAAAAATGCGGAGGTGTCGTACGTTCGGTACTTGATCGGTTGAAGTGCAAAGAAGTTCGACTACATCAATCACGTTGTTAAACGCTTCCGCTTATGGTCTACGACGGTACGTAGACACATTCTCACCCTCTCGTTGCTATGCATCTCCTTGATAGATCTTGCATGTGCGTAGAATTTTTGTTTTGTTTTCCATGCAACGTTTCCCAATATTGGCATCATGAGCCAGGTCTATGCGTAGATGATATGCATGAGTAGAACACAAAGAGTTGTGGGTGGTGATAGTCATACTGCTTACCACCAACGTCTTATTTTGATTCGGCGGTATTGTGGGATGAAGTGGCCCAGACCAACCTTACATGTCCACGCACATGAGATTGGTTCCACCGACTGACATGCGACTAGTTCTGCATAAAGGTGACTGCTGGGTGTCTTTTTCTCCTATTTTAGTTGAATCGAATTTGACTACGGCCGGTCCTTGAAGAAGGTTAAAACATCAAACTTAACGAAACTTCCCTCCGGGAAGGGGAAATCATCACCATCATCATCACCAACGATCCTCTCATTGGGAGGGGGTCAATCTCCATCAACATCTTCACCAGCACAATCTCCTCCCAAACCGTAGTTCATCTCTTGTATCCAATCTTTTTACCAAAACCTCAGATTGGTACCTGTGGGTTGCTAGTAGTGTTGATTACTCCTTGTAGTTGATGCTAGTTGGTTTATTCGATGGAATATCATATATTCAGATCCTTAATGCATATTAATACCCCTCTGATTATGAACATGAATATGCTTTGTGAGTAGTTACGTTTGTTCCTGAGGACATGGGTGAAGTCTTGCTATTAGTAGTCATGTGAATTTGGTATTTGTTTGATATTTTGATGAGATGTATGTTGTTTTTCCTCTAGTGGTATTATGTGAATGTTGACTACATGGCACTTCACCATTGTTTGGGCCTAGAGGAAGGCATTGGGAAGTAATAAGTAGATGATGGGTTGCTAGAGTGACAGAAGCTTAAACCCTAGTTTATGAGTTGCTTCGTAAGGGGCTGATTTGGATCCATATGTTTCATGCTATGGTTAGGTTTACCTTAATACTTCTTTTGTAGTTGCGGATGCTTGCAAAAGTGGGTTGCTTGTCCAAGAAAGGGGAATACCCAAGCACCGGTCCACCCACATATCAAATTATCAAAGTAATGAACGCGAATAATATGAGCATGATGAAAACTAGCTTGATGATAATTCCCATGTGTCCTCGGGAGCGCTTTTCTCATTATAAGAACTTGTCCAGGCTTGTCCTTTGCTACAAAAAGGATTGGGCCACCTTGCTGCACCTTATTTACTTTCATTGCTTGTTACTCGTTACAAATTACCTTATCACAAAACTATCTGTTACCTACAATTTCAGTGCTTGCAGAGAATACCTTACTGAAAACCGCTTGTCATTTCCTTCTGCTCCTTGTTGGGTTCGACACTCTTACTTATAAAAGGACTACGATAGATCCCCTACACTTGTGGGTCATCAAACTATCACACACACTATTCTGTGGTGCAACGTTTATGATGCATGCTTCATCAGAAACAGTTCATTGTTGCGAATCATGTACGATAAGGAAACTATCACAAACGGTTAGTTTGCCAGCATCGTTTGTGATATTGTCTAATATTGCACATGCTTTGCAAATGGCAACTATGTGCACGCTTGCACACGTTTCCTCTCTGTAAACCATCGCGGATTATGGTGTATATCACAAACGTTTGTATTTTACCAACCGTGTGTGCCGTAACAACCCAGAGAGCGTAATTTCACCGTAATTGAATTGCTGCCATATCAAATTGAAATTGAAATTGAATGTATGCTATAGCTTTATTCATAGCCATCAGGTTCAGACAACCAATGAATTATTTGATTCATAGGTACACATCAAGAATTACATAAGAACCATATAAAGAATGAAGAACCATAGTTGTATACTTGTACTATTAAAGACAGTAAAGAAAGAGGCGAAATACATTTTGGTTACCGAACAAGGTGAAGCGGAATGCCCATATTGTGCCCTCCTCCATGCAAAAGGCACGCACGACTCTAGTCCAACCCCTTGTGATGGCCGACCGCCCACCCTTGACGGTCTTCATGGAAACATCTAGATAATCATCGTGTTTTGGTATAAATACTTTAATCTTTGCATGCCCAGCAATCATGTAGTTTGAGAGGTAATCTTTAGTAAACTACTTTGGGAACCACTGCAACGGAAAAAAGATTCAGACATTGTCATCTAACACAACTCATTATGGGCAGTAAAAAGAAGGCTGCAGAGTTCTTACTTACCATCCTGCAGTTCGCTGTTGTATTGGATAAAGTGTAAATAAATAGTTTAATTGCCATCTTTTGACCCATTTTACTAACAATCTTTATCAGCTTCCTTACTTGATGCTGGTTCATTGATATCTCATTTCCCCATACGTAGAAAGGGTCGAAGCGCGGATCTTTACCAATGACATATGTACCTAAAAGCACCAAGTTAATATTAGAAGAGAAACACCAATTGCAAATTGATGTAGTACAACTCTCTTATATGATATCTTATAACATCCAATAGACTCACATATTAGATGAATTAACATCTTACATTATGGGTCGGAAGGAGTTTAATGCATTCTTACAAATTATCGGCTGATTAACTGCTGCTGTGTCCATGCATTCTTACAAATTGTCGTTGTTGTCGTTGTTGTTGTCGTTGTTGTCGTTGTTGTTGTTGTTGTTGTTGTTGTTGTTGTTGCTGGTGTTGTTGTTGTTGTTGTTGTTGTTGTTGTTGTTGTTGTTGTTGTCGTTGTTGTCGTTGTTGCTGTTGTTGCTGTTGTTGTTGTTGCTGTTGTTGCTGTTGTTGC
>NC_041383.1:353209736-353214704 GCF_002162155.2 Triticum dicoccoides
TGCTGCTGTTGTTGCTATTGCTGCTGCTGTTGTTGTTGTTGTTGTTGTTGTTGTTGTTGTTGTTGTTGTTGTTGTTGTTGTTGTTGTTGTTGTTGTTGTTGTTGTTGTGTTGTTGTTGTTGTTGTTGTTGTTGGACGTGCGAGTACGTCATTGAACTTGGCATCCAACTTGGTGTCAATTGTCTTCCCAACGTCATCAATCTTCTCCCGTGCCTTTTCAAAGTTGGCCATGACGTGTTCCAGTTGTTGACGCAACACTTGCTGAAATTTATAATGAAGCTCCTTCTTCGTCATGTTCTCCCAGTCAATCTTGTCGGCTTGTGGTCTTGCAGCAATAGAAACACACAAGAATATGATCCTACAGACTAGCTGAAAGTGGTAGTGTGTCACAAATCCGTCAAGGAAATCTAAAATTCTTACCACAGTTCTTACCCTGCAGCAGGTGGTGATCAGCAACCGTTGTAGTCAAAAACTCTTAAGGCTTGGATAGAGCAATTACCAGGAAGAGTCAAACGCACGACGTAGATGTATGTTGAGCTTGGAAGGCTTATAATAAGCTAGCAACAAGGGTCAACAATAATCAATTCCGAGATGCAAAGTTGAATACACACTCAACAACGGTACTGTGCTGGTCCTAGGCTAGACTGTGCTAGAGACGCGGGCCTAGAACACTAACAAAATCACAGTGCTGCACGTAAGCAAGGAAGGAGCACACTCTAAGTTTCTCTTTTTTGAAAATGGAACTATTTTTCTACTGCAGGTAGCACTAAATTTGGGGAGTCCGACTTGGTCACGACTCGGAGGATGGCGTGATCTCGAAATCAAAAACAAAGGAACAAATACTGGGCTCGGACTAGGACTGGTGCGGAGATGAATCTGGTAGAAACTCGGACTGGTGGCGGATATATGTAGGGCGGTGGAACACGGACTGGTGGCGAATCTGTGATGGAGGTGGACTCGGATTATTGTGATGGGGGTGAATATGTGGTATATGGCAGCGGTGATAACGATGGTGGTATATGGCAGTGGTGATCACAGTGGTGGTATGTGGCAGCGGTGATGATGATGGTGCGGCGGCAGCGTGACAACTTGTGAACAGAACTTGAAACTCTAAAGGACTAGACATTAAGACCAGCAACTATATGATACGTCTCCAACGTATCTACTTTTCCAAACACTTTTGCCCTTGTTTTGGACTCTAACTTGCATGATTTGAATGAAACTAACCCGGACTGACGCTGTTTTCAGCAGAACTGCCATGATGTTGTTTTATGTGTAGAAAACAAAAGTTCTCGAAATGACCTGAAAATCCACGGAGACAAGTTTTGAAAAATATAAAAAATACTGGCGAAAGAATCAAGACCAGGGGGGCCACACCCTGTCCACGAGGGTGAGGGGCGCGCCCCCCCTGTCTCGTGGGCCCCCTGAGGCTCCACCGACCTCAACTCCAACTTCATATATTCCGTTTCGCGGAGAAAAAAATCAGAGAGAATGTTTCATCGCGTTTTACGATACGGAGCCACCACCAAGCCCTAATCTCTGTCGGGAGGGCTGATCTGGAGTCCGTTCGGGGCTCCGAAGAGGGGGGTTCGTTGCCGTCGTCATCATCAACCATACTCCATCAACAATTTCATGATGCTCACCGCCGTGCGTGAGTAATTCCATCGTAGGCTTGCTGGACGGTGATGGGTTGGATGAGATTTACCATGTAATGAAGTTAGTTTTGTTAGGGTTTGATTCCTAGTATCCACTATGTTCTGAGATTGATGTTGCTATGACTTTGCTATGCTTAATGCTTGTCACTAGGGCCTGAGTGCCATGATTTCAGATATGAACCTATTACGTTTTCATGAATATATCTGTGTTCTTGATCCTATCTTGCAAGTCTATAGTCACCTATTATGTGTTATGATCCGACAACCCCGAAGTGACAATAATCGGGATACTTCTCGGTGATCACTGTAGTTTGAGGAGTTCATGTATTCACTATGTGTTAATGCTTTGGTCTGGTTCTCTATTAAAAGGAGGTCTTAATATCCCTTAGTTTCCGCTAGGACCCCGCTACCATGGGAGGGTAGGAAAAAATATGTCATGCAAGTTCTTTTCCATAAGCACGTATGACTATATACGGAATACATGCCTACATTACATTGATGAACTAGAGCTAGTTCTATGTCACCCTATGTTATAGCTATTACATGAGGAATCGCATCCGGCATAATTATCCATCATTGATCCAATGCCTATGAGCTTTTCACATATTGTGCTTCGCTTATTTACTTTTCAGTTGCTACTGTTACAACTACTACAAAACTATTATCTTTACTTTTGCCACTGTTACAATTACTATCATACAACTTTGCTACTAAATACTTTGCTGCAGATACTAAGTTATCCAGGTGTGGTTGAATTGACAACTCAACTGCTAATACTTAAGAATATTCTTTGGCTCCCCTTGTGTCGAATCAATAAATTTGGGTCGAATACTCTACCTTCAAAAGCTGTTGAGATCTCCTACACTTGTGGGTTATCAAGACTAACTTCTGGCACCGTTGCCGGGGAGCATAGCTCTATTCTTTGAGTCACTTGGGATTTATATCTGTTGATCACTATGAGGAACTTGAAAGACGAAAGAACCAAGATTTTTTCCTCAACTACGAGGGGAGGTAAGGAACTCCCATCTAGCTCTGCACTAGATTCTCCTTCTGTTTTGAGTAAGCTTGCTACACCTAAACCTGCTTCTGCTATGAATTCTGGTATGTCGCATGTTATTCATGATGCCACTTCTACTATGCATGATAGTTATGATGAAACTACTTTTGTGCGTGATACCACTTTGCCATTAGGTGAATTTCTTGATGAACAACTTGCTAGGGTTAGAGAAAATGAAATTACCTGTTGTTCCTGAGGGTTATGCTATGGAAGAGGAAGCTGCTAGAGCTATCTTTGCTTGCAAAGATAGATATGATCTTAAGAAATTATTAGCTAAATGGAAGCAGCAGTCTCTTAATGCCAGAATGAAACCTCACCCTGCTTTTGCTACTTCACCTATCTGTGTTACTAATAATGATTATGAATTCTCCGTTTGTAGCGACCAGACCTCAAACAGTCCAATCTCTGTGCATCAGTGTCATCCCTGGATCAGTAATGCTGACACGCACAGTACTTGAAGGATTTATAACAGAGTAGCAATCACACACTTATTACATCGAATGTCTCCAAAGAGAAACTTATTACAATAAATATGGCTTAAGGCCATCTAATAACGATAACAGCGGAAGGCTTGGAAGATAAGTGAGTCCATCAACTCCAACGGCATCACTGAGTATAGAACCACGATCCTAAAGCATCTTACTCGTCGTCTGAAAAGTCTGCAACATGAACGTTGCAGCCCGAAAACGGGTCAGCACATGGAATATGCTGGCAAAGTAAAACATAGAGAAAAATGAAAGAGTAAAGCTATACTACATGCATATATGGCTTGGTGGATAGCTCTATGGTTACAGTTTTTGCGTAAAGCCAGTTTTTCCCTACTACAAAGGCATAAATTATTTAACTATCATGGTGGTTGTTAAACATTGAGAATGGTTGGCAGCATCCCCAATCCCAATTAAGCATCATCATTAAACAAACCCAACAATATTAATTAAAGTAACATGGTGTTTGAGAAATGAATGACTGAGACATAGTCTTTCAGAAGCGCTAGCACCTTACGATGGGTAGACCGGTACACCTACTTTCCCCTACATCTGCTAGTCTACCACTGTAAGAGTTCGCATGACTTAGTCAACTATGCTAGAGCCCATAATAGCATGTGGCTGCACACGGAAGTTTCTATCATGAATAATCTTATGATCCCTCTGAGCCTGGGTGGCGGTCCAAAAAAAACAGAAAATCCCGGTCTACCCAGGTGCCTAGACAGGCAATCCTGGAATAACTAGGTACCTCAATCCACCCAGATGTGTATTAATGTTGCTACCTTAAATAAACCATTAATTAACAATCTCACATCTGTCATGTAAAATCACTCACTCAATCCACGTCTACTTGCATAGCATAGCAAAATAAGCAAACATAGAAGTAACTCCTAAGGGTTTGATAATAAAACAGGTAATAGGTACTACCTCAATCTACTTCCCAAAACCCACAATTTAATTAGATCCTAATCATGCAATGTTTGAGGATTTCTCTAATGCATAAAAACTGGGTAGTAAAGAGGTATGATCAAAGTGTTACTTGCCTTGCTGATGATCCGCGTAACCTAGGGATTCGAAGTAGCAAGCGGCGCAGTCCGAGTACTCTATCGCAAGCAAACAAACAAACAAGCATACAATAAGAACTCATCTAATGCACAGGTAAAACTCAAATAAGAGGTCTAACCAGAAAGTTCAACTTAAGAACTCCGGTTTGCAAAAAGAATCAAATCGAACGAAGAAACAAAACTCAAACGGCGAAAGAAACAAGCTTCGTTTACTAATATGGACCTAAGTCAAATTTTACAGAAGCAAAAACTAGTTTGAGTAGATTATTTGGAAAGAGGGTTTCGAGACGAAACTCTAGGCGCTTGAATCGCCTGATTCCGATAAACGAGCAAAAAGTTATACTAAAACAGAAATCGGATCAGAAATCACGATCTGAAAAATCGCGGAAAAAATCCGAGAAAAAGAAAAACGACGAACAGATTAACGAACGAACGTTCGCTATCTGGATCTAAACGATGAACGCGTTAACGAACGAACGAGTGAACGCTCGATAATTAATCCAAACCGGAAGAAAAACCAATCTAACAAAAAAACGGAATCTAAAAAAACTGACGAAAAACCGACGGAAAAACCGAACGGTTTTTCTAAAAAAAACGGCGGCGGCGAGGTCAACCTCGGGGTGCGGGTCGACGGTGGCGGCGCCTCCGGCGAGGGCGGCGGTGGTCGGCGGCGACGGTGGCGGCGGGGTCCGAGCGGGGGCGGTGGCG
>NC_041383.1:353215340-353235278 GCF_002162155.2 Triticum dicoccoides
CGGCAGCGCGGGCTGGCGGCGGGGCGGCGCTAGGGTTAGGGTTTGGGCGGCGGCGGCGGTTTGGGCTGGCGGCGACGGTTTGGGATGGGGTGGGGCCCGGGGTGCGCTATATAAAGACCCGGCCAGGCGGAGTCCTGGCTGGTTATGGCCCGTAGTCGGTTCTAGTTTTTTTTTAAATAAATATCGCGCAGAAAAACAAACGAAAGAAATACTAAACGGACTCCAAAAATCCCGAAATAAAATTATCCCGGCTTCTAAAATCAAGCCGGTTTAGATGAACATTTATTTGGGCCTAAATGCAATTTTGGAAAACATGCATTTTTCCTAAATTCGAATAAAATAGCCAGAAAATCCAAAATAAAATCTTATTTGATTTTTTTATTAAATCCTCAATATTTCTTTATTTTGGGAAAGTCATTTTATTCCCTCTCTCATATTTATCTAACTGAAATAATTGAAGATAAAATAAATAAAATCAAATGATCCTACTTCCAAAATTTGAGAAAACTCAAATATAAAAATATCGAAATCCCCAACTCTCTCCGTGGGTCCTTGAGTTGCGTAGAATTTCAAGGACCGAAACAAAATGCATTAAATATGATATGCAGTAATGATCTATTTGTATAACATTCCAAATTGAAAATTTGGGATGTTAAAAACCTACCCCCTTAAGATGAATCTCGCCCTCGAGATTCGGGTTGGCTAGAGAATAGGTGAGGGTGGTATTTCAGCAAATCTTCCTCTCGCTCCCAGGTGGCTTCATCCTCGGTGTGGTGGCTCCACTGAACTTTGCAAAACTTGATAACTTTGTTGCGGGTGACTCGGCTGGCATACTCAAGAATCTTGACTGGTTTCTCCTCATAGGTCAAATCACTATCCAACTGAATCACCTCTAGCGGCACGGTATCTCTTAGCGGTATATCAGCCATCTCTGCATGGCACCTCTTCAACTGGGAGACGTGGAACACATCGTGAACTCCTGACAATCCCTCAGGTAATTCCAACTTGTAGCCAACCTCTCCCATATGTTCCAAAACTTTGTATGGTCCCACATAACCCGGCGCTAACTTTCCTTTAACACCAAAACTCTTAACTCCTCAAAGTGGAGATACCCGAAGGTAAACTCTATCCCCAACTTCGTAAACTGTCTCCTTGTGTTTTGCATCAGCATAGCTTTTCTGCCTGGACTGGGCTACCTTGAGCCTCTCGCGAATCAACTTCACTTTCTGTTCAGACTCCTTAATCAAATCTGGTTCAAACAACTGTCGGTCTCCAACTTCGTCCCAAGACAACGGGGTTCTGCACCTCCTTCCGTATAAGGCTTCGAAAGGGGCCATCTTCAAACTGGATTGATAACTATTGTTGTAAGAGAACTCTGCATACGGAAAATTGTCATCCCAACTAGATCCATAATCTAGCGCACAAGCTCTCAGCATGTCCTCTAAAATCTGATTGACTCTTTCGGTCTGTCCATCTGTCTGCGGATGAAAAGCGGTACTGAACTCTAGCCTGGTACCCAAGGTTTCATGCAACTGATTCCAGAACTTTGAGGTGAATTGGGTTCCTCTATCTGATACAATGCTCCTTGGAACTCCATGCAGACATACGATCCTGGTCATGTAAATATTGGCCAATTTGGCACTAGTGTAAGTAGTCTTCACTGGGATGAAATGAGCTACCTTCGTCAAACGATCGACTACCACCCAAATCGAGTCATAGCCTGAACGAGTCTTGGGCAATCCCGTAATAAAATCCATGCCTAGCTTATCCCACTTCCATTCGGGTATCGGCAATAGTTGCAACAATCCTGCTGGCTTCTGATGCTCTGCCTTTACCCTCTGACATACATCACAAACTGCTACATACTCGGCAATGTCCTTCTTCATTCTGTTCCACCAGAAAGTCTCCTTCAAATCCAAGTACATCTTGGTATTCCCTGGATGAATTGAATACGGCGAATCATGGGCCTCTTGCAAAATCAACTTCCTGATCTTAGGGTCATTGGGTACATAAACGCGGTCCTCAAACCAGAGGGTATCGTGCTCATCCTCACGAAATCCCTTGGCTTTTCCCTTGTTCAACCTCTCCTTTATCTCTGCAATCTCCTTATCGGTCTTTTGAGCTTCTTTGATCTTATCCATCAAAGTCGACTGGATTTCCAATGTTGCTACATAGCCTCTCGGAACTATCTCCAAACATAGCTCGCAAAAGTCCTCGGCTAACTCCTTTGGCAGTCCTGCGGTCATGAGTGTATTAACATGGCTCTTACGGCTCGACGCGTCGGCTACTACGTTAGCCTTTCTGGGGTGATACTGCAATCTCATATCATAATCCTTGATGAGTCCCAACCATCTCCTTTTCCTGAGGTTTAACTCTTTTTGCGTGAAGATGTACTTCAAACTCTTGTGATCCGTGTACACCTCACAATGATTTCCGATAAGAAAATGTCTCCACGACTTCAATGCATGCACTATGGCCGCTAACTCCAAATCATGTGTGGCATAATTCAACTCATGAGGTTTAAGCTGTCGTGACGCATACGAAACAACTCTTCCTTCCTGCATAAGTACTGCTCCAAGTCCTCGACGTGAAGCATCGCAATACACCTCATAATCCTTAGTCTGATCTGGCCGAATCAACACTAGTGAGGTAACTAGACGTTTCTTCCATTCCTGGAAACTGGCCTCACATTCCTCAGTCCAATTGAACTTGGTATCCTTCTTCAACAACTCCGTCATGGGCTTTGCAATCCTTGAAAAATTCTCAATGAATCTCCGGTAGTATCCTGCCAGTCCAAGAAAACTTCTGATCTCCCCAACTGTCGTTGGTGCTTCCCAATTAGTTACGGTGACAACCTTGGTGGGGTCTACTGCTATACCCTCTCCGGATATAACATGTCCGAGGAATCCAAGTTCCTTCAACCAGAACCCACATTTGCTAAACTTGGCATATAATTGGTGTTCTCTGAGCTTCTCCAATACCAAACGCAAGTGCTCCTTATGCTCCTCTTCGTTCTTCGAGTAGACCAAGATGTCATCAATGAACACCATGACGAACTTATCCAGAAACTCCATAAATACTTTGTTCATCATGTTCATGAAATATGCAGGTGCGTTAGTCAGACCAAATGACATAACGGTATACTCATACAGCCCATACCTATTGGTAAAAGCTGTCTTGGGTATATCCTGTTCTCGAATCTTCAACTGATGGTATCCTGATCGCAAATCGATCTTGGAAAACACCTTTGCTCCTTGTAGTCGGTCAAACAGATCATTGATCATTGGCAGTGGGTACTTATTCTTGATGGTTACCGCATTTAATCCTCGATAATCAACAACCATCCTTAATGATCCGTCCTTCTTCTCCACTAGAAGTACTGGTGATCCCCAAGATGAAGAACTTGGGCGAATGTATCCTTTATCCAGTAACTCCTTAATCTGACTTTTAATCTCCTCCAAATCTTTTGCGGGCATCCTGTATGGTCTCTTGGATATTGGCCCTGTGCCTGGCAAAAGCTCGATCAAAAACTCAATGTCTCTGTCTGGTGGCATGCCTGGCAACTCCTCTAGAAATACATCCGGAAAATCCTTCACTACTAGTACTTCCTCCTGCACAACTCCTGATAAGGAATTTATGTGCATCCTCCTTGGCTCATGCCTTGATACATACCTTATCCTTTTCCCTTCTGGGGTAGTAAGCAGAATCGACTTACTAGCGCAATCAATGTTTCCTCCATACATTGATAGCCAATCCATACCCAAAATCACATCCAAACCTTGGGATTCCAAAATGATTAAATCCGAGGGGAAAACATGCTTGCCTATACCCAACGGAACTTGAAAACATCCTCGACTGGCCATATACTCTGCTCCTGGTGAGGTTACTAGCATGGGTGTTTTTAGAACCCTAGTGGGCAGTCTATACTTATCCACAAATCCCCTTGATATGTATGAATGTGATGCACCAGTATCAAAAAGAAAGAGTGCAGTAAATGACTTAACCAAAAACTTACCTATTACTGCATCTGGCTGAGCTTCAACCTCCTCCACGCTAACGTGGTTCACTTGTCCTCTGTTGAAAGGGTTCAGCTTCTTCCTGGAGCTTCCATTGACATTTCCAGTCTGGCCTTCAGGACATTCATTGGCGTAATGTCCGGTCTTCTGGCACTTAAAACAAGTGACTTGACTCAGATCTTTCTTGGCTGGTGTTGAGGGGTTGGTACGGTTCTGGCTACTACTTCCTCCATTCCCGGTACCATTCTTGGGACCATTGTGATTGTGCGAGCTACCTCCTCCATGGGTATGCTGAAACTGTCCTCCTGACTTCGAAGTAAAACGGGGCTTCTGCTGAGCTCCAGAATTGTACTTCCCTTGTCCATACTTCCTCTTGCGGTTTTCAATCTGCTGCTGCTTCCCTTCAATCATGAGAACACGATCTACCAACTCCTGGTAGTTGTTGAAACTTGCTACCATCAACTGCATGCTTAGCTCATCATTCAGCCCTTCTAGAAACTTCTCTTGCTTAGCTGCATCCATAGCGACGTTATCTAGGGCATAACGTGCTAGCTTACTGAAACCATCCACATACTGGCCAACTGATCTTCCTCCCTGGCGCAAGTTGCGAAACTCACGCTTCTTCATGGCCATAGCTCCTGCTGAAACATGGGCAGTATGAAAAGCCTGCTGAAACTGATCCCATGTGACAGTGTCTGCTGGATAAGTGGCTGTGAAATTCTCCCACCATGATGCTGCGGGTCCCCCAAGCTGATGTGCGGCAAATCGCACCTTCTCCGCATCTGTGCATCCTGCAGTGGTCAACTCCCTGGCTGTCTTGCGAAGCCAATCATCTGCAACAATCGGCTCAGTGCTACTAGAGAACACCGGCGGATTCAGCCTAAGAAAACGGGTTAAGTGATCAACAGGTGGTGGTGGTGGTGGTGGATTGTTGTTGTTGTTGTTGTTGTTCCCCTGATTCTGATTCTGGACTAGTATCTGCATCAATGCATTCTGCTGCTGGATCAACTGGGTGAGCTCCGGTGGGAAAGCAAATCCGTTTTCACGTCTCGGAGGCATCTAAGGGTTTAGAAAAGACGAGAATACGGAATAGAATGTGGTCTAGAGGGAAAACACTACCCATATCCACATGAGGCAAATTGCAATCAAAACACTTCATTCAAACAAGCAAGGGCATACAGTGGTCTATCTATCATTACAAAGTGCTCAGACTATAATAGATACATGGAGGGAAATTCTACTACTTTATGGTGGTCTACTAGAAAAACTGCTCCAATGAAGACTCCATGATATCTGCTCCAGCTTCGTCAACATAGTCATCATCACTATCATCCGGGTCCGAGTCGGTATCATCGATGATGATGTAATTCTCGGGGCAAGTGCGATCTTCGTCTTCTCAAGTTGCTGGAAATCCCATGAACACTCTTATCTTCTCTTCAGATCATCATTCTTCTCGACTAGAGTTGATATTTTCTCCTCATATCCATCGCGTGTAGACTTGAGTTCTTCCTCCAGTTCCGTGATCTTGGTCATAGCTTTCTTCAGATCCATGATGCCTGCACACATCTGGTTCTCCTGGCGTCGAATGTGCTGGTTTAACTCCTGGATGAAAGCTGCAACTGATCTGTCTTTCCTTGTGTTGACCATCTCCCATTGCTCATCTCGGCGCCCACAAATCTGGTAGGTAGTATCCTTAAGCTCCTTGTGATAAACTTCTCAAATGCGTCCCATGGTGATGTGAGCTGCCATGCTCTTCCCTAAACTCCAGGTTGGTGCATCAAAGGAAAACTCTATAGGCTCAGTGACTGGCATGAACGTCCTTCCTGGAACTTGAACTTGAATCATCCAGCGCGCCTCTTCAGTTAAGGTGGCGTTGTAGGTTCCGGTGAAGCTTGGTACTCCGATCTTCAAGTACTTGGTTACTTCCTTCAGGTGTCGTCCAAAGGGTGTATATTCATCCGGTTGCATGAACTTGTTCCTTGCATCCGCCATCCTAGAAGAATAGAAGAGATGAGGAGTTAGAATGAGAAGAGAGAGTAGTGATATATGGTCTTTGCATAGTGGTCGTGTCCTACAGTCAGCGTGTGCTCTGATACCATCTTGTAGCGACCAGACCTCAAACAGTCCGATCTCTGTGCATCAGTGCCATCCCTGGATCAGTAACGCTGACACGCACAGTACTTGAAGGATTTATAACAGAGTAGCAATCACACACTTATTACATCGAATGTCTCCAAAGAGAAACTTATTACAATAAATATGGCTTAAGGCCATCTAATAACGATAACAGCGGAAGGCTTGGAAGATAAGTGAGTCCATCAACTCCAACGGTATCACTGAGTATAGAACCACGATCCTAAAGCATCTTACTTGTCGTCTGAAAAGTCTGCAACATGAACGTTGCAGCCCGAAAACGGGTCCAACACATGGAATATGTTGGCAAAGTAACACATAGAGAAAAATGAAAGAGTAAAGCTATACTACATGCATATATGGCTTGGTGGATAGCTCTATGGTTAGTGTTTTTGCATAAAGCCAGTTTTTCCCTACTACAAAGGAGTAAATTATTTAACTATCATGGTGGTTGTTAAACATTGAGAATGGTTGACAGCATCCCCAATCCCAATTAAGCATCATCATTAAACAAACCCAACAATATTAATTAAAGTAACATGATGAGATTCACACGATAATCCAGGTACTAGATACTCAAGATGTCCATAACCGGGGACACTGCTAATCATGATTAGTTTATACACTCTGCAGAGGTTGCGCACTTTTCCCCACATGACTCGATCTCCTCCGTTGGTTTTCTCGCAATACATGGTGTTTGAGAAACGAATGACCGAGACATAGTCTTTTAGAAGCGCTAGCACCTTACGATGGGTAGACCGGTATACCTACGTTCCCCTACATCTGCTAGTCTACCACTTTAAGAGTTCACACGACTTAGTCAACTATGCTAGAGCCCATAATAGCATGTGGCTGCATACGGAAGTTTCTAGCATGAATAATCTTATGATCCCTTTGAGCCTGGGTGGCGGTCCATAAAAACAACAGGCAATCCTGGTCTACCCAGGTGCCTAGACAGGCAATCCTGGAATAACCAGATACCTCAATCCACCCAGATGTGTATTAATGTTGCCACCTTAAATAAACCATTAATTAACAATCTCACATTTGTCATGGAAAATCACTCACCCAATCCACGTCTACTTGCATAGCATGGCAAAATAAGCAAACGTAGAAGTAACTCCCAAGGGTTTGATAATAAAACAGGTAATAGGTACTACCTCAAACTACTTCCCAAAACCCACAATTTAATTAGATCCTAATCATGCATGTTTGAGGATTGACCTAATGCATAAAAATTGGGTAGTAAAGAGGTATGATCAAAGTGTTACTTGCCTTGCTGATGATCCGCGTAACCTAGGGATTCAAAGTAGCAAGCGGCGCAGTCCGGGTATTCTATCGCAAGCAAACAAGCATACAATAAGAACTCATCTAATGCACGGGTAAAACTCAAATAAGAGGTCTAACCAGAAAGTTCAACTTAAGAACTCCGGTTTGCAAAAAGAATCAAATCAAACGAAGAAACAAAACTCAAACGGCGAAAGAAACAAGCTTCATTTACTAATCTGGACGTAAGTCAAATTTTACAGAAGCAAAAACTGGTTTGAGTAGATTATTCGGAAAGAGGGTTTCGAGACGGAACTCTAGGCGCTTGAATCGCCTGATTCCGATAAACGAGCGAAAAGTTATACTAAAACAAAAATCGGATCAGAAATCGCGATCAGAAAAATCGTGGAATAAATCCGAGAAAAAGAAAAACAACGAACAGATTAACAAACGAACGTTCGTTATCTGGATCTAAACGGTGAACATGTTTGTTAAAACGAACGAACGAGTGAACGCTCGCTAATTAATCCAAACCGGAAGAAAAATTGATCTAACAAAAAAACGGAATTTAAAAAAAACCGACGAAAAACCGAACGGTTTTTCTAAAAAAACGGCGGCGGCGAGGTCAACCTTGGGGTGCGGGTCGGCGGTGACGGGGGCTCCCGCGAGGGCGGCGGTGGTCGGCGGCGACGGTGGCGGGGTCCGGCGGGGGCGGCGGCGGTCGGCGGCGACGGCGACGGCGGCGGCAGCAGCGAGCGGCGGCGGCGGCGGCGGTGCGGGCTGGCGGCGGTGCGGCGCTAGGGTTAGGGTTTGGGTGGCGACGGCGGGTTGGGCTGGCGGCGGCGGTTTGGGCTGGGGCGGGGCCCGGGGCGCGCTATATAAAGACCCGGCCAAGGGGAGTCCTGGCCGGTTACGGCCCGTAGTCGGTTCTAGTTTTTTTTAATAAATATCACACAGAAAAACAAACGAAAGAAATACTAAACGGACTCCAAAAATCCCGAAATAAATTTTCCCCGGCTTCTAAAATCAAGCCGGTTTAGATGAACATTTATTTGGGCCTAAATGCTATTTTGGAAAACACGCATTTTTCTAAATTAGAATAAAATTGCTAGAAAATCCAAAATAAAATCTTATTTGATTTTTTATTAAATCCTCAATATTTCTTTATTTTGGGAAAGTCATTTTATTCCGTCTCTCATATTTATATAATTGAAATAATTGAAGATAAAATAAATAAAATCAAATGATCCTACTTCCAAAATGTGAGAAAACTCAAATATGAAAATATCGAAATCCCCAACTCTCTCCGTGGGTCCTTGAGTTGCGTAGAATTTCTAGGACCGAAACAAAATGCATTAAATATGATATGCAATAATGATCTATTTGTATAACATTCCAAATTGAAAATTTGGGATGTTACACCGTTGATCCTGAAATAATTACTTTGGTTGAAACTGATCCTTTTTATGGCTTTGAATCTGAAACTGTTTTGGCACATCTTACCAAGTTGAATGATATAGCCACCCTGTTTACTAATGATAAGAAGTCTCGCTATTATTATATCCTTAAGATATTTCCCTTCTCATTAATGGGTGATGCTAAGATTTGGTTTAATTCTCTTGATCCTGGTTGTGTGCGTAGTCCCCAGGTTATGATTTATTACTTCTCTGCTAAATATTTCCCTGCTCATCGGAAACAAGCTGCCTTGCGGGAAATATATAATTTTGCGCAAATGAAAGAAGAGAGTCTCGCACAATCTTGGGGGAGGCTTCTCGAATTACTTAATGCTTTGCCTGATCATCCTCTTAAGAAAAATAAAATACTTGATATCTTTTATAATGGACTAACCGATATCTTTTATACTTGGATAGTTGTGCTGGTTGTGTTTTTAGGGAAAGAACAGTCGACGAAGCTGAATTACTATTGAATAATATGTTGACTAATGAAAATAATTGGACTCTTCCCAAGACAATTCCTGAGGCAATTCCTGAACCAATTGAGCCAACTCCTGAGCCTATTCCTAAACCCACTCCTAAGAAAAGAGGTGTTCTATTTCTCAGTCCTGAAGATATGCAAGAGGCGAAGAAATCAATGAAAGAAAAAGGTATTAAAGCCGAAGACGTTAAGAATTTACCACCTATTGAAGAAATACATGGTCTTAATATACCGCCTGTCGAAGAACCACAATGTCTTGATAACCCGACACAGGTAGTAAAGGTAAATTCTCTCTATAGATATGATAAAGTTGAAATTCCCTCTACTAAATTTCATAGCCAATGCTTAGATGAATTTGATGACTTTATGGCTAGACAAGAAAGTTTTAATGCTTATGTTGGTAGAGAATTAAAGAATAATGCTTTCGAAATAGGACGCTTGAGTGATTATATGGCTAGAGTTAAAGGTGAACTTAAACTCGTTAGCAAATATGCTTCTATGGTTGCTACTCAAGCTGAGCAAGTACTTAAAGCTCAAAATGATTTGCTTGATGAATTAAATAATAAACATGACTTTGCTGTTAGAGTGGCTACTAGAACTGGTAGAATGACTCAGGAACCTTTGCATCCTGAAGGCCACCCTAAGAGGATCGAGCAAGATTCTCAGAGAAACAATTTAGAGGCACCTAGTTCTTCTAAAAAGAAGAAAAAGAAAAACGATAGGACTTTGCATGCTTCTAGTGAACCTGTTGTAGACACACCTGAGAATCCCAATGATATTTCTATCTCTGATGCTGAAACACAATCAGGTGATGAACATGAACCTAGTGATAATGTTAATGATAATGTTCATGTTGATGCTCAACCTAGCAAAAACAATGAAGTAGAGATTGAACCTGTTGTTGATCTTGATAACCCATAATAAAAGAATCAACGTTATGATAAGAGAGATTTTATTGCTAGGAAGCACAGTAGAGAAAGAGAACCATGGGTTCAGAAACCCCTGCCCTTTCCTCCTAAACCATCCAAGACAAAGGATGATGAGGATTTTGAGCGCTTTGCTGAAATGATTAGACCTATCTTCTTACGTATGCGCTTAACTGATATGCTTAAAGTAAATCCTTATGCTAAATATATGAAGGATATCATTACAAACAAAATAAAGATACCGGAAGATGAAATTTCCACCATGCTTGCTAATTACACTTTTAAGGGTGGAATACCAAAGAAACTTGGAGATCCTGGGGTACCAACTATACCATGCTCCATTAAAAGAAATTATGTTAAAACTGCTTTATGTGATCTTGGAGCCGGTGCTAGTGTCATGCCTCTCTCTTTATATCATAGAATCGAATCCAATAAGTTGACACCTACTGAAATATCTTTGCAAATGGCTCATAAACCAACTGCCATACCTGTCGGTATTTGTGAGGATGTGCCTGTTGTGGTTGCAAATGTCACTATCTTAAGGGACTTTGTTATTCTTGATATTCTCGAGGACGATAGTATGTCGATTATCCTTGGTAGACCCTTTTTGAATACTGCAGGGGCTGTTATTGATTGCAACAAATGCAATGCCACTTTTCATGTTAATGGTAATGAGCATACGGTGCACTTTCCAAGGAAACAATCTCAAGTTCATAGCATCAACTCTATTGGAAAAGTTCCAACTATCATTATTGGAGGTTTTGAATTTCCTCTCCCTACTGTCAAGAAAACGTATGATATTCTTATTGTCGGGGATGTTCATATCCCCGTTGAGGTAACTTAGTGTTATTCGAAATTTCTTCGGTTCCGTGTTATTCGGAATGAGTTTGTTAACAAGACTTGATCAACCTTCTTAGTGGATTCATTTTGATGACCATGAGATGGATGAAACTAGAAGGCACAACCTTCTGTACCCTCTTTTTACTTTCTGTTATTTAGAATAAATAAAGCAAAAATAGTATTATCCGTCTGTTTTCTGAATTATCTGTGCAATAAAAAAATATCCCGAAAATAAAAGTGCTCTAAATGCCGTGCAAATTTAGTATGATTTTTTATGGAATATTTGAGGATTTTAGGCACTGAGAACACTGCAAGAGGGGCAAGCACGTGGCCACGAGGGTGGAGGGTGCGCCCACACCCCCTGGGCGCGCCCCCTGTCTCGTGGGCCTCTGGTGGCCCCCCTCCACTTATGCTAGCACCCACACACTCCATCTTCTTCCCAAAAAATCCCCATCCAGCTCAAGCACGAGTTCTAGCTCTTTTTGCTGCGATTTTCGATCTCCTTGCTCAAAGCTCTATTCACAAAACTGCATTGGGAGATTGTTGCTTGGTATATGACTCCTCCATTGGTCCAATTAGTTTTTGTTCTAGTGCTTTATTCATTGCAAATTTTTACTGCATAGGTGACCATGTTCTTGAGCTTGCATGTTAAATTTATGAGGTCCCAAGCAATTCTAATGCATGATAAAGGCTCTAGGAACTTGTAGGAGTAGTTGCTACCAATCTTGTTTAGTTTTATTCACTTTTATTTTGAAGTTACTAAAATTTCAGAAATTCTCAGAAATATGTCTAGGAGAATGTACGAAGGTGGTTCCTAAGTAAAGAAAGGACCCAGGATTGCTATCCGTGAGCAAGACGATGAACTACCGAGGGACGCAGAAGTACGAGCTTGTGAGTGGCCATCCGACGATTTTATGGTCGAAGCAGGCTTAAGGAGGAATTTGACGCGTATGTGCGTAATGCCGATCTGGAGGACTTCTTACAAGATAAGTGTCCCCGGTACTATCAATTGACTGATTCATTTGTGCGAAGGTTTAAATATAAATGTACATGTAATTCTCCGAGTGTCCTATTTGATATCTATGATACATCTTATACCATGGACTTAGAGGATTTTACAACTGCTTGCAAACTTCCGTAGTGGGGTAATATTAATGATCCCCACAAATCTGAATTTAGAGATTTTCTTGCTAGTATTACTGTGGGAGAATCTAGGGACATAGCACAAGCTACCATAGGGAGCATTCATTTTCCTGCTATACATTATTTTGCTCTTTTCATTGGTAGATGCATTAACGGTAAAGATGAAGCATGTCATATGTGTGTCCCTGATCTTTGTGTCCTCAAGTGCCGTGTTAGGTTATAAAGATTATAACTTGGGGGCAATAGTTTCACGTAGGTTGCATAATAATGGTAGGGCTGGAGATTTATTTGGAGGAATTTATGCGACCCGTGTGGCCAACTATCTTGGTATTGCCCCATGAGAGGGTGATATGATGTTGCCTCCTGCTTATTTAGATTATGACACTATGGTCAAACATCATTTTCTTAAGAGGAATGAACAATTCCTCCAGTATCGACTAATCTTTGACAGACATAGCTCTGTCCATGTTACTCTTCCTGCTCCTTTCCTTTTTGATTACTAGGCAAAAGGAAGATATGTTGTTACCAGGGAGGAAGCAGCTGAACACGAGGGGAGAGTGGAGGCGGCTCGCCAACATGCCGCAGCTCAGGAAGAATTTGCTGCTGCATCTCAGTACGACCCCAGTTACAACTACGGATATCAACCAGGCTACCCTTGGCACTAGACCAACTTAGGCCAAAAACCTAAGCTTGGGGGAGTACGTATTTCTCACCGACTTTACATTCATGTTCACACACTATTCTAGTTGTCGGTGCTCATACTCTTTCATTGTATTATCCATGCTAGTTTAAATTTCTTTTTCTAGCTTTTTTCTTGTGTGTTTGATAAACCTTTAGAAAAAAACAAAAAAAATAGTTAGTTTAATTTCCATGCTTGTAGTAGTAATTAAAATGAAAACCCAAAAAGATTTTTCGTTCTTTTTCTTACTTGTTGGGAGCTTTCCCGTGTAAATAGTTTTATTTTCTTTTCTTTCCTTTGGGGGTCGAGAGTAGAAGACCATATTGAAAATGTTTAGTAGCTCTCATATGCATGATTGATTATTTAACTTAGAGCCCATATTACTTTATCTTCTCTCTTGAGTTGAATGCTTGCAGATTCCAGCTTAGTCCAATGCAGGTGCACTATTATTATTATACACATCGTTCGGTCGTGCAAGTGAAAGGCAATAATGACGATATATGATGGACTGATTGAGATGAGAAAAGCTGGTATGAACTCGACCTCTCTTGTTTTTGTAAATATGATGAGTTCATCGTTCCTGATTCAGCTTATTATGAAGTAAACATATTTGCAATGACATTTAGAGATTATAGTTGCTTGTGCCATGCTTGATTAGCTATGCGTTATAATGGTTTACCTTGCGTGCCAACATGCTATTAGAATGATTATGATGTGGTGTGATGGGATGGTATCCTACTTTGAATGAATTGAGTGACTCGACTTGGCACATGTTCACGCATGTAGTTGAAACAAATCAACATAGCCTTCATGATATTTATGTTCATGGTATATTATATCCTACTCATGCTTGTACTCGGTGTCAATTAATTTTAATGCATGTTTATGACTGTTGTCGCTCTCTCAGTTGGTCGCTTCCTAGTCTTCTGCTAGCCTTCACCTGTACTAAGCGGGAATACTGCTTGTCCATCCAAACTCCTTAAACCCCAAAGTTATTCCAATGAGTCCACCATACCTTCCTATATGCGGTATTTACGTGCCGTTCCAAGTAAATTTGTATGTGCCAAACTCCAAACCTTCAAATGAATTTCTGTTCTGTATGCTCAAGCAGCTCATGTTTCAACTAGGGCTGCATATATCTTCCATGCTAGGTGGGTTATTCTCAAGAGGAGTGGACTCCCCTCCTCATTCACGAGAAAGGGTCGGTAACCGGGATGCCCAGTCCCATGGTCTAAAAAGATCAAAGCAAATCAAAATAATTAAACAGAATTCCCCCAGGGCTGTTGTTAGTTGGAGGCACTCGTTGTTTTGAGCAAGCCATGGATTGATGCTTGTTGGTGGTGGGGGGGTATAAACTTTTACCATTCTGTTTGGGAACTGCCTATAATGCATGTAGTATGGAAGATATTGCCATCTCATAGTTGTTGTGTTGACAGTGAAAGTATGCCACTCAAAATGTTATTCCTCTCTATTTTAAAATCGAGCTCTAGCACCTCTACAAATCCCTGCTACCCTCTGCGAAGGGCCTATCTATTTACTTTCATGTTGAGTCATCATCCCTCTTATTAAAAAGCACCCGCTGGACAGCACACTGTCATTTGCACTCATTACTATTGGTTTATATTGGGTATGACTTGACTGGATCTCTTTTACCATGAATTACAATGTCTAGTCAGTCCTTGATCTTTAAAGGTGCTCTGCATTTATGTTTTGCGGTCTCAGAAAGGTCTAGCGAGATACCATTTTGCTATATCATGTTATGATTGTTTTGAGAAAGTGTTGTCATTCAAGTTTTATTATTATGGCTCGCTAGCTGATTATGCCATTGATATGAGTAATTGTGAGACCTAGATGTTATTATGAGTATGGTTAGTTCATAATGTTTGCTGAAACCTAAATGCTGGCTTTGCATGTTTACAACAACAAGAGCAAACAGAGTTTGTAATTTTTTTTCTTTATCACTTTCAGTTTATCAACTGAATTGCTTGAGGACAAGCAAAGGTTGATACGTCTCCAACATATATACTTTTCCAAACACTTTTGCCCTTGTTTTGGACTCTAACTTGCATGATTTGAATGAAACTAACCCGGACTGATGCTGCTTTCAGCAGAACTGCCATGATGTTGTTTTATGTGTAGAAAACAAAAGTTCTCGGAATGACCTGAAAATCCACGGAGACAAGTTTTGTAAAATATAAAAAATACTAGCGAAAGAATCAAGACCAGGGGGCCCACAACCTGTCCACGTGGGTGGGGGGTGCGCCCCCCCTGTCTCGTGGGCCCCCTGAGGCTCCACCGACCTCAACTCCAACTCCATATATTCCGTTTCGCGGAGAAAAAAAATCAGAGAGAAAGTTTCATCGCGTTTTAAGATACGGAGCCGCCGCCAAGCCCTAATCTCTCTCGGGAGGGATGATCTGGAGTCCGTTCGAGGCTCCGGAGAGGGGTATTCATCGCCATCGTTATCATCAACCATCCCCCATCACGAATTTCATGATGCTCACCACCATGCGTGAGTAATTCCATCGTAGGCTTGCTGGACGGTGATGGGTTGGATGAGATTTACCATGCAATCAAGTTAGTTTTGTTAGGGTTTGATTCCTAGTATCCACTATGTTCTGAGATTGATGTTGCTATGACTTTTCTATGCTTAATGCTTGTCACTAGGGCCCAAGTGCCATGATTTCAGATCTGAACCTATTATTTTTTCATGAATATATCTGTCTTCTTGATCCTATCTTGCAAGTCTATAGTCACCTATTATGTGTTATGATCCGACAACCCCGAAGTGACAATAATCGGGATACTTCTGGGTGATGACCGCAGTTTGAGGAGTTCATGTATTCACTATGTGTTAATGCTTTGGTCCGGTTCTCTATTAAAAGGAGGCCTTAATATCCCTTTGTTTCCGCTAGGACCCCGCTGCCACGGGAGGTAGGACAAAAGATGCCATGCAAGTTCTTTTCCATAAGCACATATGACTATATACGGAATACATGCCTACATTACATTGATGAACTGGAGCTAGTTCTATGTCACCCTATGTTATAGCTATTACATGAGGAATCGCATCGGTCATAATTATGCATCGCTGATCCGATGCCTACGAGCTTTTCACAGATTGTGCTTCGCTTATTTACTTTTCCGTTGCTACTGTTACAACTACTACAAAACTATTATCTTTACTTTTGCCACTGTTACCATTACTATCATACTACTTTGCTACTAAATACTTTGCTGCAGATACTAAGTTATCCAGGTGTGGTTGAATTGACAACTCAACTGCTAATACTTAAGAATATTCTTTGGCTCCCCTTGTGTCGAATCAATAAATTTGGGTTGAATACTCTACCCTCGAAAGCTATTGCGATCCCCTACACTAGTGGGTTATCACTATACATGACGATGCAACCGCAAATTCAATAATGAAAAACCCTAAAAAGATTATGCAAAGGCTCATATTGGTTCGTATATGTTGAACTAACCCTAATTTGTTTTTGGCTTTTTCGTGGACTGTAGGTATGAAGAACAGATTCAATCGAAGCTACAAAAAACTATAAAATCTCACCGAGCAACCTAGAAATCGGATACCAGTTGATAGAGGCTAACGTGTCCCATCTTTCTATGAGATGGTGGCTATCTTTTATGGTGGAGTAGACTTTGATGATCCGACTATGAACGTGCGAGGACGTCACGCCTTAGCAATCGCTAAACCAACTCCGAGAGGTTATTGACCACGCCGGAGCATGATCAACTTCAGCACGAGGGTCTATTTCCTGCAAGCAAATGAAGAACAAGCAAGAAACTAAAATTGCAATATGGATATTGTGAATAAAAGCGGAAAGTTTTATTGATCAAGTGGGGTTCTATTATGCCTTGGTCTGGTCGTTGAACACAAAGGAAGTACGGAAGTTGCAACTATGGCAAACTTTTAATCTAAACAAAACCCAAAGTCTAAGCGACGCCCTAAGGGTTGTATATTTGGAGGAGTAGGGGGAATTTCGTGAACCCTTGTAGGAGGGGTCCGAAACCAACCCTAACTTTATTTCTCCACACATACGGACTCTAAAAACAACCTATACTTATGTATTTTGAAATTACATGGGCCTGATCCAATAATAAGGTGACAGAACACCTATAATACCCTCTGGACGAAATTTGTGAAGTGGCATCTTGTATATTTCGTCCAAGCCTTCATGCACTCATTACGATGGCTTCAAAGTCCTGAAATCATCACTTGAAACACCGTTCTTGTTTCCCTTGCGCATGCCATCATCTCCATGCTTGTTCTTGCTCCAATGTTCATCCTTCTCCAAGCTAGGTCCTTCATTTGTAAGCAAAATAAATGTATCCAATTTAGGCAGCAACATATTCTCATGAACATTAGAATTATTACCAAGAAACGAAAGTACCTGGTAATTTAATTGGCATGCACGAGCTCTAGTAATTGGTCCAGTATGTATAGTAGCAGGGGCTGTGGGTGTAATAGTGGCATTGATGTCCTCATCAAGTTAGGAGAGGAGCGAGTATACCTTATCTTCGGTAGCCATTGCTCGAGCTCTTGTGCAAGTGGTGTCGTGGGAGACGTAGGTAGGTCCATGGAATGACCGAAGGATGCTCCGCATCATTACTTGTGCACATTAGTGATCACTTCATATATCTTCATATTGGTATACATTTCTTGGTATCATCTCTTGTGTCACAAGGTTGTTATCGCATACTATCATGGGAAACCACGGTCACCTATGGGACCAAGGGCCCCTTGCTGGTTCGGCAATGGGGATGTCACCTTGCACAAAGAGCAGAGGAGCGTGGGGCAGCATGGCAGGATCACACGAGCAATTTTACCCAGGTTCGGGCCGCCTCAAGGCGTAAAACCCTACTCCTGCTTTGGTGGATTGATGGTGGAAGAATGGCGGTGGAGCATAGTACACTTGCTAGGTAGGGGCGGCAATGGCTACGCGCGTATGGGTGTCTAAATTTTAACCATGCAACCCTCTCTACGGTTGCCATGGGCCTCCTTTTATAGGTTAAGCGGCCACCACAATGGCAAATCAGTCATTATGCACTGATAAGATAGCAAACAGTGCTATCATACCTAACTCTGCAGGCTAACAGAGCGCATTAAATGCACTGCTCAACGTCACATCATTGTCTTCCCGGCAAGCCTTGCCGGGCTTATTCTGCCTGCTCCACGCCTGCTTGTTTGACACGACGCAAGACAGGTGTCATCTCTAGGCTTTCTTGTAGAAAGAGGCTACCATGTTGTGAATGGCTGCCACTTAATCACTTTCCGGCTTGACAGCGCATTGATTGACAACATGGGTCATGGGGGAGGGGTTGATGAGGTGTTTCTTGCTTCCGCGAGTCCCGGCAGGCCCTGCTGGGACGTCTTGGACACTCTCTTCCGGGGGTGGCTCTATCCTTGCCAAGACCGTTTTCCCGGCAAGGGAGGCTTTTCTCCTGGTGATATCTAGCTTCTCTGGCTTGATCTTGGTCATCTTTTTCTCCACGCTAGTCCATCAAAGATCTTGGTATCCTGTACTCTGGCATGTCCTGATGGCATAACCTTGTTCCCATGCCTGTGCATAGTCAGGGAAACATACCCAGGGTCTGTTGCACCGACAGAAGCCCCCGGGACTTCCATGATCGCCCTGCCGGGCATCGTCGGGGTAGGCCCTAATAAGTGCACAGGCAGGGGCGCTGAAGAGGCTGGCCTCTTGGGGGCCTTCTTTGCTTCTTCATTAATCTTGAGTCCGAGCCAGTTTTTGGATTTCCTGTGCGTCGTGCGCAACGTTACGAAAAAATCTCAGATCATGGCCCGCATGGCGCTCGCATACGATGATCACACGGTGAAAACTGCCATCCCACTTGCCTCCATGCTTCGGGCGCATCCACCACGTGTACCCCATGCATTGGGAGGGGTAGGCAGTAGATGCGGAGTGCACGGGCGTGAGTGCCATGGCGGGAAATCAGCCATTGCTGGTTGGTTCAGCGGGTCGATCCTGATCCCCTATGCCTCTGGATGGGCGGGGAAGCTGTATTGGATGAGCGGGGCGGCCTCCCCCTAAGCGAGGGGCCAGCCCCCTCCCTCGTCCTTCTATAAAAGGGGGTAGAAGCGGTGCATCTCCATACGCACCTGCTTCTTCTTCTTTCCCCGTAGTCTTTCTTCACTCGCCATAGTCAGAGGACGAGGGCGTGGTGGTATTCCAGCGATGGCAACGAGGGCTTCTGCTCGACAACGCATCCCCCCTCCTCTGGATCCCGTCGTGCCGGAACCTGCCGCGAGGGGCGTAGGGAGGTGGCGCGGTCGTGGTAGCTGCGGTGCTCGAGGGAGAGGAGGACAGGGCGGCATTCTAGCCACGCCCCCGCCAACGGCTACTCTCCAGATGGAATGCCATGTTGGAGATTAACCTCGGGAGTTTGTCATCAGGCTGTACAAGCCTCTGTGCGGCCACTTCCATCTCCCTACTCCATTCGCACGGGAAATGGAGCTTGATCCTCCACACGCTCTGAGGTTGCACATGAGGGGCTGCGGGAACGGCGGTATGTGGGTTGATGTTGACTTCCCCGCTCCTCATGTCATGTACCTCCATCGTGGTTGGAAGACCTTTGCCCGTGCTCATCGCTAGCTGGAGGGGCACGTTCTCCAATTTAAATTAATGGAGAGCGGCCTGGTTTTTGTCTAGATCTTTGGGCGCTTGGAAATTCGCTTAGGGTGCTGCGTGGAGAGTTCTACCAGTGATGAAAGCTCCTCCTCGAGCGACAGCGACGAGAAGGACCATGATGGTGATGACAACACCGGTGACGACAACTCCGACTGACCCCGACCGTGGCAGCAGCATCATCTGCCCCTGCGTTTTCTCCTGGCAAGGCGATTGCCTGGAAGTTGGATGCAGAGGTGGTGATGGTCCCCCCTGGCTTCTTCTAGCTGGACCCTGGAAGGCTTCCTCTTGGGCTGCAGCTCCATTAGCCCTGTCGTGTCCTGCTGGCCCCGGTG